>NW_011333164.1:41956-46302 GCF_000735185.1 Notothenia coriiceps | reverse complement strand
TTTTTTTTTGGTTTTTCAGTTGAATTCAGGGTAATCAACTGTTAAAAAAATTCTGTTCACATTTTTTTCTCTCCAATAAATGGATTTATTCAAAGTCAATGAATAATCGCATTTAATAATCGCAATTACAATTATTGACCCAAATGATCGAGATTATGATTTTTGCCATAATTGAGCAGCCCTAATGTGAAGCGTCTTTGAGCATTAGGAAAAGCGCTATACAAATGCTATATATTATTATTATTAGTGTAACTCTATTATACATACTTTATTCCTCTAATTAATTAATATAGGCTTTATTCACCTTTTTGTAGCTGTCCTTGTCATTGATTGGACATAACATGTTGTGCATTGCCATCTGATGGTTTTTCCCATCGAGATCCTTTACCAACACCGAAAATGACCTGCAAAATAAAAGATGGGAAAATACAATTCATTGTATGTTGTATTAGTGTGTAGTATTTTGTATGCATTAGAATGTATGGTTGGCATATTATGATGTATACACTGTATAATACATTGGCCCTTCACTGTACCTTTCTGTAAAGCTGACCTCTACATTCTCTGGTGGGATTTTGTGCAAATCCTTCATTGTAAGGTAGATTTTGACAAATTTTTCTGACTGGTCCCATGCTGTATAAAAGAGGCAAAAAGAGGAAACATTTAAACGTTTGCACTTTCTCACAAATGAGTGGTTGTCTTACTAAAAGGCACCGTACCATAGTTGGTGATCTTGACTGTGTACGCTGCTTTGGAGGCAGCAGTTGGGTCTGCCTCTCTTTTGTCTTGTTTCTCCTTCTGTTGTCTTTTCACTGCGAGCTCCTTCTCCACCTTCTTCTGCTCCTGCTGTAGCAGCTCCTGCGCTCTCTTCCTCTCCGCCTTCTCCAGGAGCGACCCCAGCTCCACCAAATCCGCCTCCAACTGGTTGATCTGTATTGGGGAAAGAATTAGACCACTGACCGATTCATATCTCATAAAAATATATATATTTGTGTCGAATAATTTTTCTCCATGGATTTATCAATTTGTCACGTCATATCTTAAATGAAAAATAGTCAATATATGCTTCAAAGAGGTTGTACAAAGGATCCACTGTATATAGAATAATTAAGGTGTTTTTTCTCCCTGGATCTATGACACTGTATCAGCGAAAAACACATTTGTTGATGTTGTAAATTCGTCTTTCTGCCCGAATATTAGATAATGCAAATCATCCGGATACTGGTAATGTAAAATTGGATACTCAAGCGCCATTCACAATAGCACATCTCATAGTAAATGTGTTATTTTGCAAAAATGGGTTGATTGTAAGAGCAAGTGCTCTAACACTACACATGAAGAATATAACTTTTATACCGGTAGTCATGATAGGCATCCTAACCAAGCAATGATTTGATCAGATAGCGTTGGTAGAATGTTCTGGTAACAATACTCCAGTCAAAGCTAGCCTCCTGCTAGCTAGCTGGCTAACTTTCCGAAAAAAATACCCCCCGTCAGGACAAAGTCATGTTATTATAATTGCAAGTAACATGACACATTTGTGCAAGTTATTGTTAAAATGTACAAATTGCTTAACAACAGATCAAAGGCGAAACGACTTTACCGGGTCGCAGTAGTTTGCTTACTAGTTCCTACATAAAATAACGCTAGTTAACGTAGCATTGTATTTTACAGGAGTCATATAACATATGTATAGCTTATCCCAGGAATCTCAGTTAGAAAATGACACACAAACTCTTTGTTTTTCTTTTCGGTGCCTACAAAACTGATTAAAACATGCTGTTCACCTGTTCAGTAAGATCCATTTAGGCTTTATCAGTTATGCTAGCTAAGTTGAAAGTGTCCTCTTCCAGCCTGCAGTGCTCTCCTTCTTCTTCGTCTTTTGGTAGGCAGCCTTTACACGCTGCTGCCACCTACTGGACCGGAGTGTTAGCATTCATGACATGTACAATTTCAAAGGTCCCCTATTATATTGTTTTTCATTACTTTATTATAGGTCTCAGTTATATACAAAATATGTCTCTGAAGTGTTTGGCTCCAAATACCAAACAGACCGTGCATTGACAGGTTTTTATATAAATGGATCAGCACAAAAAGTGGGCGAATTTTTTCTTCTTGAAACTTTCAGAATCTCTTTACACAGAGGGCACACATGTTTATGTATAGCACAGGAAATAAGTGGATTTAGCATAATAGGTGACCTTTAAAGAGTGTCACCAAATGCTCTTTGAAGTAATGACATGGCTATACTTATTTGTATGCCTCAGATTGATGCAAAGTCTTCAATTTAATTCCATGTATCAATTACTTTGCATCAAAACGTTTATACTATTGAACTCATACATAATTGTACAGTTTGATTTATCATATTTAAAATGAAAGGTTGTGGCTCAATGCAATATCATTGGAATCTTGAAGTGTAATATCAAACAGTCTTGTCCAAGGGGAAGAGAATTATAGTGTTCCCCATAACACATGGCTACTTATACTCCTTCAATACAAACAGACACATGTGAAAAAGGTTATTAAAGTACAATAATATTTATTCATCAGTTATTTTTCAAGTTACAAGAACAATTACCTCTTTGGAGGGTTTTATTTTAACTCTTTAAATATAATATATGTTGTCGTTTTTTCTTATTCAGAAGAGCCATTAGAAGGAAAACCAACTCCCTGATAGGGGAACAACTAATCAGAGAAAAGGAAGATATTTAGGACAGCCTCTGCATTTACAAAGATTGGAAATGTGCTCTAGTCATCTGAGTGGATTCACTTTATAGCTTAACATCTTCCAGGCTTTGATCAATACCTCCAAAGAGTCCAAACACTAAAAGGTCATATCACATTTGTGTTGAATGCTAAAGTCCTGCTCTCCTGACAATAAACAATAAAACAGCTTGCTTTTCATGATCCAATTTGACTGTAGTGTCCAAAGGATCCCCCAGTTACCACCTAGCCCTCAGTATCCCAGACATCTGGTTGTGGTCAGCTAAGTGACGGAAGACGATTCGGCTCAGTCGCCACCTCCGTTTCACTCCCCGAGGTCTGGAAGTCATCACACATCGGTTGCGTATTCTGACAGGGCAGCTGTCCCTAGGTAATGCTGCAATTTCTTTATCTGCCACTTCCTGCAACAATTTTTTTTAAAGTTTAGTAATTCAATGTGCATTTATACATTTTCAAAAATCTTCACTAATGATCACAAAATATTTGATTATGATGAACTGATACAAAGTTACAGTTTAACTATATATTGCTTCGTACCTGGAGTTCTTTTGGTAGGATGTTGTTCTTCCTCAATGCATTGATCCGCAGCCTCTCATCAGCAAAGTCAAATGCCATCTGTCTTCTCTTGACGTCCCTCAGCATCCTCCAGTTAACATAGTAACCCCTCACCTGCTCCACCGTCCCCCAGCAGCTCCTCAGGGCCTACACAGAAGATGTTATTAGCAGTTATGTTATGCCTTTGGGTAACACAGACAGAGATAATGGCCCAAACTGAGTTCCTATGAAGATCCAAGTCTTAAGGTACAGGCTGTTCATACATTTTATTTTTGCAAAGATTGAAAACCCTAGACGATGTCTTAAAGGTGGGGTATGTAATTTTGGAGAAACCAGCTCGAGTGCGCTAGAATTTGAAAGTACACAACTGGAAAAAATCTGCCTCTTCTTTCAGACTTCCTTACAGAGCCCCTCCTCCAACACACACGAACGTGCACATGATGACCAATGAAGGGCACGAGATATAATTTGTGCAGAAGTGATGAAGGCTGACAGGCGGTAGGCCATCCGTGTTTTTTAAATTGTGCACGGCTTTTCCACGAAATTATCATAGATTTTGGAAAATAGCTCGAAATCAAGGGTCTGTGGAAAACGAACCGTTTGATAACATGCACGTTTTTCAGCCGTCGATAATATCCACATGGTTACCCTACTTTTATAATTTTCGAATCATAATCTAATTCGCCAGAAGCAAATGCCTAACTTTATGCTATAAACGAAACTAAGTCCGTAGTACAGCTGGGGTCACCACGAGCTTCAACTTACGCCAGATTAAGATCGTATTCAAAAATACAGATTCAAAATTGTACATGTTGAAGCGTTTTGCTTAACATGTTCTGCATTGAGGCAGGTACTTGCTTTCTAAGCAGACGAGGGGGCAATACACGTTTATGCGGGGAGTGTTTTACTCTTGACTCACTGTGTTCCGGAAACCGCTGAATTGGTCGTAAAACGCTCTCTACTGTCTCTCGCCAATCTTCTAGTCTCTATTATATCTCAACACCCATCTCCCTTTCTCGGTGATGTTGGTGTTCGTACCACTCAGTATCCTTCATAAGATAGGT
>NW_011333164.1:26486-41890 GCF_000735185.1 Notothenia coriiceps | reverse complement strand
AAAACATATTTCATAGCTTGATAGCTAATACAGTTGTATTTATTGTTAAATCAGACAAAAACTACAGTTTTTTTGCATTTATTAGGCTATTTATTACGTTATATAAAACTGTTAACCTCTAATAAGAAACAAAGAACTCCTATAAGGAGAATTAAAAATAATACACAGGCCTACTTTAAAATAAATTAAACACAGCACTTGGGGAGTCCTCTGCACATTTGAAGGAAACAAATATATAATTAAAATGTGCCCACTTTGAAATAAATAAAACATATGGCTGCACCCTAAAAAGAGTTAAAGGTAGGGTAGGTAAGAATGGAGAAACCAGCTCGAGTGCGCTAGAATTTGAAAATACACAACCGGAAAAAATCTGCCTCTTCTTTCAGACTTCCTTACACAGCCCCTCCTCCAACACACACGAACGCGTACATGACCAATGAGGGCACGAGATAAGTTTGTGCACAGATGGAAGGCTGACAGGCTGACAGGCAGGTAGGCCATCCAGTTATTTTAGCCGGGCCGGCTCAGATGATTGGTCGTGCCTTTTACAGCGCTACGGCTTCCAGAGATTAATTTTTTTATGTATTTATTGTCAAAGCATTTAATATATTCATTGCTATCGGGANTAAAACAGGCTACAGCCGTTGTGTATTTTATTATGTGAAGCACTAAATGGTTTTAGAAAAATATCGACTCTTTGTTTGTAGATATCTACTAAACTAAAGCAAATAAAGAGAGTAGGCCTGTTATACTGAGTGATATATATTATACACACTGCTCTGCTTTCTGCACGGACCTCACAGCTGTTCTCACTGTAAACATCGCGTCGCGATGAGAGCAGTTAATAAAATAATATCCAGGGGATGCATGCAGAGCTGTCATTGGCTGAGATAAGTCCGGCCGTGCGTCACGACTCTTTGAAACATCTCTGTTCCCAGAAATGCATCCACGAAGGAGTCGTGGAGGACCGTGGAGGACCTATCAGTTTCTCCTCGGTTAGAGCTCCTCCAGAGAGCCTCCTCGATGCATCGATCCTCGAAGTGCATTTAGAGAAATGAGATGTCCTTCAACATGGCACGCTTAAATTCATTTCCGGGTCACTACCGGAGGACCGAGGAGTCGAGGAGGGGGATTTGATGAAATGAGAAAGGGCCAAGATAGTGTAGATTTATATACATAGAGATAAAATGAGGGCAGCCCCACCATCTCACAAAAATCCATAATATATTTAAAGGTTGGCCGTAATTTGGTTTCCTCTTAACTGTTATGTGTTACAGACATGTAAAGAGCCAGCATGGCTTACATCTATCACATTATAATGGCAATTTGATAACTATGTTCAATCAACCAACTTTTTGAATGGGGGGGGTCGTCTCATTATAAATAGAACAAGTTATAATCCTCTACTAGTGCTTTACATTTCATTAGGTAAATACGTGTTTGTTTGTCTATTTGTTACACACTTCTATTAAGGATCCTTTACAAAAGCAAGATTGTTTTTGATCATTGAAAAACATGAACTATATCGTAGCCTCTGATTTACCTTAATTCTTGGCGTATTCCAACCCGACTTGAGTGCTTATAACAACACACATGTTTCCCCCTCAGGGCTGTCCCTATGCACTAACATTTTATTTTAAAATGAATAGAGACTCCTTTTTGAAAGTTTCTAAATGGTTGGATAAGATGTGCTTCAGTCGTTCACCTTCAGCGACAGACTGACATATGCGTTTGTCTTACAACAAGGATATCAACACACCGTTAGATTCAAACATGATTAAACATCTATTTCACGAGTTTTGTTTGTGGCAAGAAAATAAAAGCGTTACCTTTAACCCGAATCAATCAAACAATTATCTGGCTTTGAGATATTACGTAGTTATTTAGAAACCCTATAAAAGTCGTGTGTCCTGCAACAGTCCAACTAGCCACAAAGCTATCGTCAGAGAACTAGCAGATAATACTGAAAAGCTGCTTTTGCCACCTTTCTGTCATACATTGGCGATGCAGTCTTATAGACAACTGTTATACCACAACATAAAGCATTATAAAAATGAAGTTACCTGCTTTGGGGCGCAGACTGAGGAATAAAGGGCATTTAACCCTAAACATGCTATCCTGTGGGCTGCCATATTGGATGATTTTGCTCTGCAAAACCACCGAAGGAGGATGATTACACACTGACAATATCGCCACCTATTGATCAGGAGTGTGCAATGACACATGGAATCCTGATGGAAACACATATGAGTTTTGTGGATCAATCTCTTATCCACCTTTATCATAAACTTTGCAAACAGCTTATGATTTTTAACTGATATGTGGGTCACATCATCACGAATGATTTTGATGATGATTTGCAGCACCTGTCTTGTCTGGTTTATTATGGATAGAATTAACCATACATTGATTGTCTTGCATTCAATACACTGATGTGTACAGATGAGCCCTTGTTAAAGCTTACTGCTCTCCACATACAGCCTGGGTATTGTGCAGATATAGTAAGCCAAAAAAAAGCTTCCAGGTGGCATTTCATTCAGAATGTTGCTCAAGCTCTTAAGCTGCACACAAGTGCAAGTCCTATTTTTAAGAAAGAGACTAATAGTTAAAAATAAAAGTGCTGTCAAAGTAATTTGCGTATTCCTGCTGTATTTAGAAAATAATTACTTTTGACTTGTGAATTCCAATATATATACTTTTGCTTTATTAAGGTTTGACATTTAAGATAGGCTAATGGATAATCTTGACGGTACATATGTATCTTGCTATAACTACAAGTTGTTTTCTTGAAAGTTGATTGCAAGAATAGATTTGAAAACAAGAGTTATGCATACTTTAGTTCAACAACAGCTTCTCCCTTTTTCAGTTTTTCCAAGGATGGAACTGGTTTTTATTGGACCTTTTTTTAGTACTACTTAATGACCAACAGGTGGCAGTGTTGTTCTTTGAATTTAAGCTCTTTCTCTCTCACCAAACTCATGCTAAATCTAAACCTTATGTCTGACTCAAATCCTATTCTTCAATCTTCTGAAACCCGGGCACATCCTTTCTCCCCTGACACCAGTAAAAATTAAACTCTTGTACGTTGTGGAAGTACATAATATAAAACAGTGCACTTTGGCCTTTTTAACATTTGTTACTGTCCTAAAACGTTTTTATAGAAAAATAAATGTAACAATCGCTGCGGATTCCATTAAAGTTTTGTTAAACAATCCCCATTATTTTAGGGCCTTAAGCGGATGCGTTCTTGGATAAATATTAACACATGACTAAATGCAGGCACTGCTTCCTCTATAAAGATCAACATTTTTGAAGCAGGCTGGAAAATCTCACAGTCTTGAATTAATTTAAAATGACGGTAGACAACCAATCTAGTTTAAATAACAGATTATGGTATTTAAAGAAACGGCAATTAAATATATAGCATCAAAACAACCCCACAACCATTATAATAACACTTTTTTAAAGTGTCTTTGTTGTTGCATGAACTAATTTGAGGTAAAAATATTCAACCGTCCTTTCATTTTAGAATAGTAGGCAACAAATCATTTCAAATCACTGTAATTGTACAATGACATGTGTCAAGCAAGAAAAACAAAGTACTTTTTTCAGTTTTTTAGATCTGGAAAACGCAGCATTGTCATTTGACAGCAGCAGTATATCATAGTTAGTATCATGGTTAAACTTATTTTTCGCCCTCAGTTTGTTTTGGATTATATTTTAAACCCCAGAGGTATATTTTCCAAGATCGCCAAGAAGGCAAAAACCATCCTTATGTAATATACTTTATTTAACTCTCATAGCATAGAGATGTCAAGGCTTGAAAGGACCTCAAAAGTGAACTTCTACTTTTAAATATATTGTAAAATGTATGATAAAAGGTTCTGCCAGCAAGAGCAAAGCTGTTTTGATGTTGGCTGCTGAAACACCTTTCTGCTGGAAGAGTTTAAACATTGTTTTATCAGACCCTATAAACAACACACATTAAGTAAACAATTAGACTCTTTGCAATTAAATGAATTTGATTGTTAAGTACCACCAAGACTTCGTTGAACAAGGTATATTGTCAATATGAACAGCTCCACAGCCTGTTTGACAGTGTAATGCAACGGTTCTCAAATTGCCATAGGGGGACCACAGTAGACCTTGAGGGAATCAGTCATTTTCACTCGATCCATACGTTACACAATACGAGAGAGTAAGACTGCATCTTTTGTAATAAATCCCCCGAAAGCAAAAGGCCTATCATTAGAAGGGACCCTGGCACAACAAAAATAAAAAAAATGTGGTCTGATTTATGTTAGTTTGGTGGTCCTTGATGTGAAAGAGTTTGGGAAACATTCGCTTACTGTTGCTTATGAAATGTATTAATAATGGCTATCAGAAACATTAGAGCAATTGTGTGTAGCTCTGAGTGCTTTGTGTTGAAGTGCCAATAGAGAAGTATTGAAATAAATCCTTGAAACCTGGATTTTTTTTACACAACAAGTAGGTAATACAAGTGACAGCAGAATAACAATGCAGTCTCTTGTCAGCTGGCATCAGAGGAGCAATTCAATATAAAGGTCACAAATAGACAGATGCCTCAACAGCAGTGCAGTCACACACCTGGCGGGGGATCAAGACCTCAGGCTGGATCAGAGCAAAGACTTGAGAGATTTGGGAACAAAGCCATGCAATATAAAACTGATGTGTTTCTAAGATAGGTGACACAGCACACACAAGTGGCATCATCCATAAAGATGACAGCAGTGCAGTGAGCATTGTCGAAATTAGACTATTGCATTGGGTGCACTTTAGTATTGAAGCACCGTGAAGAATTTAAAATAGCACGAAAGACATGAAGCACTAGGAAATCATTTGGTGTAATAATGTGTATAGCTTGAATTTCATTTTTTTTTTTAAATGTACACAAATACGAAACAACAACAAAGTACGAAAAAGTCACATGTCGCCACAAAGGCTATAGGCAATTTAATTCTTTTTTGTATTCACAGGTCAAATAAAAAATGTAAATACCATTAAGGCAAGCAGTAATGTCAGCTTTGTGTTTGGTGGGGGTTCCAATTTTTCATCAGAAAGGTTAAATACAAAAAAATAAAGTGTCTTTCCTTTTATGGTCCAACAATTGCTTGTAGTTATATTTTGCCTCATGGAAATGAAAATGTCTTATATCTATGCATGTGTTGGAGAGCGTTTGACTCATGATTTGTATTTGCCATGGGGAGATGGCATATTCTTTTGTATCGCAGATGTCTATTTTCTTTTATATGCTAAGATATTCAGGCAAAACACACAATATCAACAGAAAGAAGTCTAAACTCCAGGGTAGCCATGACCATGTCACCTCTGATCAAGATGACATCTTTATAGAAATGATTCACTTTGCAAACATGCTGAGTGTGTGGGCTTTCCCAATTTAACTCAACTGTCTTAAACAAGATCTTCCTGTGAGCATAAATCATGCCCACATTACGAGACTGTACCAGTCAGGAGCAAAACAATAGTGGCATATATATTTGTAAAACTTAACAAAGCTTAACTTTGGCTCTTGGGGGAGGTGGTGATCTCACTTTAGACTGCTCAAGGTGTCACATCGCAGCATGTAATACGATGTTGCTTCACATTTTTGAATCCGTTTTGAGTGCAATCATCTCCAGCTGCCAAAACAAAATGCTCCTTTTATTTATATCATGAAGGTTAGCACAGAAAACAGAGGATTCACACTTCTTTGAAACACTTTGTATTACCTAACCTTTGCTGTATAGACTGGCGTAGATTAGGATATTCTAATATTCAATAACCAAGTCAGAATTTCTAAGACAAGCAAATGTTTGTACATTTTACACATTTATAGATTTTTAATCTGTTGATTGGGTAAATGTAATTCAATTTGTTATAGTTTAAAGTGTGAACTTCTAACCTATTGACAGATATACTTAAATACTGTAAGCAAATTTGTCCAGTGTTTAATCAACCTAAAGACAATTGTTTATTATTCTCCCAAAATATCTTGCTTTAGTGCAGTGGTTTCCTATTTTCCTCTATATATTACACATAACAGTCGCTTAATGTCAAGAAAGTGTTATGTCTTGACAGACCAGTCTATACAAATGTGGTGAAGTGATTATAGTCCATTTGAAATATTCCACTCTTTCTATGAAAGCATAATCAAATGCACACAGTATAGGGCAAAGAGGAAAAAGCGTAACCGTGAGACATTTCCTGTTCTTCTCTCACCGGGTAAAATAAATAATTCTCGCTCTCCTAGAGATGTTGTAAAACTTCACATGCGGAGCCAGAGTTTCTAGCCTTCAACTGAACCATTGTTTTATTCCGGAAGTCTCTGACAAACTTATTTTTGCCAAATGAAGTAAGCACAGTGTTTAAAGGTGAATTAATAAATCAAGGACAAAGCAAACCATTCAGAATGGATTTTTAAACATGGAAAACTCTTTCACTCAGGGAACTAAGTAAGTGTGCCTACGGAGAAAATAGGGGAGAAAAATATATATTTTGCCTCCCAGCACTATTAACTAAACACACTATTGAAACAAATAGTTAGATCTGCACTTCTCTGTAACATTCAAACCTTTGTTTTTAATTGAAACTGATCTTTATTTCATCAGATTTATTATTAAGACTGCACATTACTGAAACAACATTATTTGGGTATCCAGTGCATATACACATTGACATTAGGTGTCAGGGACTGAATCAGCAGTCTAACGATGCCTTCACTGACACGGCTGCATGATAACTCCTTCTTCCCTTAGTAATCAGTGTCCATTTGAAGCAGATACAGCTCATTTAGTCGGAGGCCATGACCTGACTGACTCAGAGGTCTCTGCTTTCCAGACCTCAGGAATGTCTAGCCTTCCCTGAGGAGAGAGAGAAAGAAAGGGAAAGGGAAAGCTCGGTCAAATTTATGGCACGCATACAAGCAGGTAAATGTACTCGCATCCCTAAAGACTTAGGAAACACTTTAAGGCCACGAATCACACACAAATATAGAACTTTCGCTGTATTTGAAGAAAACCCTCTTCAATGCAGGTTTATAGAAATGCAAACTTTCAAAGATAAGACAGGGTCTTTCCTCGAAAATGGATTGTTACCTGATGTATAATAGTTAAAGATAAAATAACATTAGCAGATTTTATACCAATTGAATATGTGAATACTGTAGGGAAATTAATAATATCATAATTAATTGTGATTAAAGTTACTAATATGTATTAGTTAATGATATTATTTTTAAATAAATCTTGTTAAAAGTAAATATTCAAAGCACAAAACTAAAGTGTGATTTACAGAAAACCCAGATTTCCTGTCTTCCCAGATCCCAATAAAGAAACAATTTAATACTTTTTGTGACTTTTTATAGGTTTTGTATATAGTTAAAACATATTGTTTGATTTGGTTTGGTTCATTGTGCCCATCAAAAACAATTATGCATAATAACATAATAATAATGTATAAAAATATTAACAATACATTCAGTATTGAGGAACAGTATGGGCATCAGTTTGTTTACGTGATTGTCTCGTAGCATATATTTTATCATTGTGTTGTGCTTGTTATTATCGATAGACTTCCGGTCAAGTAAAAATAATGAGTCCATCTGCAGATATACTTCATTCACGTATGCTCTGCTGACAGAAGGATTTATAAAACATACAACTCTTCTGCTTATTTTCAAGAGCTGCTCCAATATTTCTCTCAATAATATCCTTGTGACATAACCTCATAAGAGATAAACGTTAGCTGGTTTTTGTTTTTCCCAATTCTGTTTTCCCACTTTCAGAGGATATAACGATACTTTTGTAAAGGCCAAAACTGTCTTCTCTTGAATTTATGGTTTGGTGTTGATGTCATTGATGTCAAGAAGAAGAAGAGAAGCTTCTTAAGATGCTGAGATCAGAATTCAGATGAATCTCAGTTTATTTGGAGGGTAGCGAAAAAGAGAACGACTCAGAGAGGGGGTGGTGTACATGTGACATCTGGGATTATACTTAGTTAAAGGACCACCAATGCTTTAGGAAGTGTAGGCTCAACCTTTGAAAACAAATCTTTCTTGACCCAAGGGAATCAGGTGAAGGGTAACTCCTGGTGCAGACGTTCACATGACCTCACTTCTTCCATGTTTGTGTTTGAATCGTATTAAAACAGGAAGGATACAAGTTATTTAGAGCTTCCTATGAAAGTAGAAAATCACATGAATAGTGTGTTACCTTTCATCGTCATTCTGCCTGTAACTGGGTACCTCAAGTTTCCAAAGCTGACCCTAAAGGTCGTGGCCTATCAGTCAAAGGCTATCCTAACTTCGTTTTTTACTGTCAGCTGTAATCAGATATCTTTAACAGAAGTGATTTCTTTGTCACAAATCCAGGAGTTATTGATGTTTGTTGATGATACAGGACTGTCATTCTTGCAAAGTCTAGATACTGGTAACCATTAGTTCCATTAAAATCAGCCCCAAGTGTTGAAACACAGCTCTTGTCTCTTTTCTTAAATATCCCCTTCTTTCTCCTCTGTGAAGCAAAAATAAACTGGCGGTGAGACCCTGAGATCAAAAAGCATGAGGGGTGCAGGGTTATGTGGAGGAGCGAGGGGTCAGGTTTCCACACAGCGTCTCCTGACAGGATGACCCGACCCTGAGGACTGGTGTCCACATCAGTCCGAGCAGGAAGCTCTGTAACAGCTGTTGACACCGCCTCATCTGTCAGACCGCTGCTTGACTTGTCTGTTCTCATTAACTCATTTGCTAATGTGCTTTCACTGAATCCATGCTCATGAATAATGACTCATTAATCATCATTCTAACGGGCAGGTTCATCACATTTTATGAATTGTAGCATATATAAATGCCCGATTTAACGCCTCAGGTTTTTACTGCAGGCAAACCTGCAGCTCCCACTTTTTTAAGATTTGATCTAAACCAGATGCGCATGGTACTTTTGAAGTCAGATCTGAAAAAAGCCTTTGTGTCCTATCATTGTTAGATCATTTCTGTTGGTTACCATTATGCTGTTTAACAAAAGCAAAGCCACATTAAAAATAATCTTTAAATCTGAAAGCCTGATGTTTTGACCTCTCACAGTAATTGAACAACATTAGCAGATAATTATGATGAAGAGTAACAATTTCTGCACATATGTTGACTTTTCTATACTATGTGGTTGAAGAAAAAGCATACAGCTCAAATGTGGTGAACATTAACGATCAGGCAATAATGTATGAACATGTATGTGTGGGTTTTTGTATGTGAATGCTTATGTGTGCCCACAAGTTTGTTTGTTTTGCATAATGTGGTAGGCATCAAAGAGAGTTGAACACACACAACAAGAGGTTTGAAAGGAACACATTCACCAAAACTACATATGGCATTAGTTTGTTTTCTTTGAAAGACTTAGGCTTTATCTACACCGTGTCCTCTAATCTGATCTGCTTTCCACCAAAGTCACACACGTTCAGCTTACACCGGTAAAAGATCAAAACAACCTCCAGACATTTCACAAGTGTAAACATGCAGAATGTGACATTGATGGCTGCTCTGGCTCAACTTCCTCTGATCTGATCTTGTCATTGCCACATAAACAATGACAATATGTGTGATTCCAATTTTTGTAGGTTTAGACATGAAGGGATAAACCGTCTCTTTACCACAATGATGGAAACATGTCAGCTTTGAGCTGTGCTGTGTTAATCTAGCCTAAAACCCCAAGACAAGCCAGACATGAAGTCAAACTTTAAACATATTTCATGTGTAGATGTGTATGTGTAGGTGCTATTTGGATCTGTCTGTCAGTTCCCATTTCTAACAGAGCCTTTCATAGTGGAGCGCCCACTTGTGATCAAATCGGCCCTCTCAATCAACAGTTTCCAGATCCGAAGGAAACACGCAATCAGTGAAGTTTCATTTCCCTCACCACAGTTAGCCTGTGGGTGATTAAATATACAGTTCAAAGACTTTGCTTTCGCTTTTTGTATATTTACTTGAAAAGATACAATGAAGATTCAGGGTTACGTTTCTAAAAGTAGTTGCACATATAGACATGAAGTAGTTATAAATGGACGATGCCATCAAAATGTATATACACTAATGTAGCCTGGAGCCTCAGACACGTATGACTGGAGGGTCCATCTGATACAGACCAAGTGTTTCTATCATGGGGGCTAATCTCTTTAGGGTGAAGCTATTTTGCTTCAGAAAATGATTACTATTTCATATTCAGTCAAATATGAAGCTACAGTCAGGAGGTTGAGCTTCAGGAAGAGGCCACAGTAATAATACAAAATGTCTGCTCTAGGCCAAGAATTATGTGAGTACATAACCTTTTGTAAAACAACAACTTGCCTTCATCATTCAGTTTTGTAATAATTACACAAACAAGATATTGCATAATTTCTTTTTTTAACCAGAAGTGAGTTGTATTGAGATTCAAAAGCTCTTTCT
Organism: Notothenia coriiceps; assembly: GCF_000735185.1. NCBI lineage: Eukaryota > Metazoa > Chordata > Actinopteri > Perciformes > Nototheniidae > Notothenia > Notothenia coriiceps. The sequence continues at coordinate 31,434 of NW_011333164.1, read as the reverse complement.
TAAGAGTTGCTGGCCTTAGACAATCAACATCACCATGCACATTGTTGCAGACACATAAACAAAATACATTATAATTTAAAATGAAAACAATGAATGAATTACAGAAAAGGAACATATCCAAGACATTCATCAAGTCATCAACACAAGGGACAGAACCTTGAAAACATCTAGTGCCAGATGTGTCGGCCTTGAAATAATTTCAAATTCCTTAAAATGCATCAAAAATAAACCAGTACCTGATAGTTCTGGTAGCTTTGCAAGTGATCAAGACAGACCAGATTAAAACAATAGTAAACAAGGGCTCAAACCTTTTTTTTTTTTATCTCAGTGCTTCATTTTACACAGCATCCAGCATGTGTAAGCATTTCCAATTTAAAAGGCAAGTCAAGGCAAGGCAAGTTTATTTATATAGCACCTTTCAACACAAAACAGTTCCAAAAATACATTAAGATCATTAAGAAATACTGCAGCGGAAACACATTTTAAAAATAGCATTTAAAAACAGTCATCAAAAAGCGATATAAGAAATATAATATAATATAGATATAATAAAATATAAAAAGAGAATAAATAAACATAAAACAAGCTAATATAGAATAACACAGGTTAAATATTCTTGAATACAAGTTACAGTACAGCTTAAGATATGAATAGTTCAATTGAATGCATTAAATAAATTAAAAGCATGTTTAGAACCTTGCCAGCACAGACATAAGTGCGGCGGCAACAAGTCTTGATTTGGCCTCAAACTAGAAATAAGACTTGTGTCTAAAATGAAGAAACTATTTAAAAGTTTCAACATGTTTTGAATGAAAGGCCTAAATGAGAGAGAATCATGAATAGTTCCAGACCCTCTCTCAGAACCCTAAAGAGAGTGACGATAGATTATATAATTACTGAGCTTTAGACATTGTGGTAGGTGGATTTTGTTACAGTACCTTCGGACAGAGCTATGTAGATTAAAATGTACGTGAAAACGTTCATTCTTTAAGGTAAAGTTCTCTGTGATAACACCCATTCGTCATAAAGCTCTGTTAATTATATCTTTGGCTTTACTGCTAATGTATCCAAGTATCATGTTGATTATAGCGGGACGTTAAGCAGCTGAAATTCCTTTTGTAAACAACGCTTGCGAGTTCTCACATGTGGTCATTCTAACTCGAAATATATGAGCATCAGGAGGGCTGCTATTTATCTTCGCTGGCAGGAAAAACAAGATGATAGCAAAGGGCTGTAGCCGGCGATGAGGAGTGGACAATAAATGACTTCCTTTATTTAGAAAGCATTCAAACTCAAATCCAAAACATGCTGAAGAGCACATTTTGGGAAGGAAGATCGAGGTAATGCTCTTAAGGTCAGAGTTAGTACTCATTATGATGATTATTTAATAAGACACATGTGTGAAGGCAAACAGGAATGCACTGGTAAAAGTTAAGACAACAAAATGACTAAGAATGTATTGAAATCATTTGAACAAAGTGTTGACCTTTTATCATGAGGTTGTACAATTACAGTAAAGCTTTTAATGTAATCGTACCTACTTATGTTGCTCTCCTCTCACAGTCTCATAGGAAGGAATGTTGTGGAAGATTTTAACATTGCTTTTAAAATGAGCAACACTGTAACTATTGTTTCACAACCACAATGTCTTGCCTACGCTTTGTATAGTCTGCATAGCAACCAAGAGCAATGCCCAAAGACAACCTTGATGGTAAGCTGTCTGTGCCTTGAATTTCCTGAGGTCATAAATCAGCAAATAAATATAAAACACGATGATGAAGTTTCACTGAAAACTAAACTCCTACCCAGATAATAATTTTACTTTGTTTTTGAAGCTTGCGTCTAGGCTCAAAGTTTAAGGAACATGAGAAAAAATGTAAACCACATGACCAGCCCTACTAATCAGATCCCAACCTAATTGAAAAGTAGAGGCTAGAGTTGTGTACACCAACATGTTCAACTGTCATCCGGAGATGAAACAAGGGAATTAATCATAACACAGTATTGTTGTTATTGTGCTGCCCAGCAGTCATTTCCCGACATTCTAGTTGTGTATTGTAAATCTGTCAGTATGTATGTAAATGCCACAAGTTTTGATTGTTTTTGTAATTTGTTTAATGTGTTAAAATGAAACAAGGCAGCTTTATCCATCACATAGAGTTAAATAGGCTGCTTATGCAAAGGTGCTTCAAATTTAGGTAAAAAAAACCATCACAGGGGAGAGGAAGCAGATCCACTTTTTTCCCACATAATGATCGTTACAACTTTGCTTAATGAGGATATAAAGGCAGCGATAGACTAGTTAAAAAAAAGGAAGGATGAGGATGGTTGAAATCACCACCCTGCTTTTTGCTCACAATTGGAGTATACCAGATATAAAGCAGACTTGTTGACCTTTTTATCTTGTCATGGCTTGCATTTTAAAAGTGTAAACTTCTTGTCTGGTAGTAAAAGAACAGGAATAACTTGAAGGGGAATTGAAGGTGCGTGGAAACTTCCATTAAGAGTTCAGCGAAGCAGAGTACAGACATGCATGACATTAAAGGAAACATAATATAAAATGTACCCCGCTGTGACCTCTGTGGGGGATTTGTTGCATCTGCTGCTAATATGGGGTAAGTGTCTAACATGAGCTGAAACCAAAACGTTCTTACAATGGGAAACACTCACATTTCCCTGAAAGTGCATGCACCAATTATTTTCTCATTGTCCCATGAAGTGCAGTAAATCTCATCACCTCCCACGCAGTCATAACAGCAGACCAGTGCATTCATGAAGTCTTCACTGAGGATGAGGATTCCAGTGGTTTTGTTAGGATTGATTAAGACATTTGTTAAGTTTGAAAGATCAGTGATATAAATGGTTGGAGAGTTGGATTGACATAGCATGAAGGATGCTTCCATTTAATGCAAAGTTACTACTGAGTGCATTAAACTGGTAGAAGTTGTAACTCAACAGGAAGGATGTTATTCAAGGTTGTGATTGGTTGGTATTTTTAACCAAACTACAAAGGGCCAAAGTAAAAAGATCTTTAGAAAAATGTTCCTTAAATTAGTTAAAGCACTTTGACGAGATGTCAGCTGAAATTGAGACTTAACGGAGGTTGACACTTGTGACAAACATGTTGACAAATTTGTAATGAGTGATTGGCTTGTGTGTGTGTGTGTGTGTGTGTGTGTGTGTGTGTGTGTGTGTGTGTGTGTGTGTGTGTGTGTGTGTGTGTGTGTGTGTGTGTGTGTGTGTGTGTGTGTGTGTGTGTGTGTGTGTGTGTGGTTGTGTGTGTGTGTGTTACTTCATTCCTCTGGGCTGGTTTGGAATCAGTTTGGCTTTATCAAAATCAGTCCGAGGAAGTAAATGGGTCCACACATTTGAAGCTGATTTCAGATAAGCAACCAACAGACTGCTCTTATCTACTCCCACACACAAACATGAAGGACACAAGTATTGGCAAAAGACATGCAGACTATGAAACCAACACACATGCATACCAGACATGCAAACTCTTGGTGGCTACCAGTATAGGTTATATGTGCGTCTAGATGTACTATGTCACAGAATTTATGAGAAATATTTCAGTCTTTTATTAGTGTACCGGCTGACTCTCATTTTAAGACAAAGCTATTTTTTTAAACTCACTGCCCCGTGACAGTTCTCTTCGATCATTGATTTCTGAAGTATAACCAATTTGAGGCTTATGAGCTTTGGGGATATCATATCAGGGTTCCTTTCTTTCACAAAAAGTTGAATCCAAATCTTTTTACCCTCCACTCAAATTCAAAGTTAATTAATACATCAGATTCCTCTTTCTTATGAAAAAGGCTTGAGAGATCTGTACTTGTTGAAAATAATCTTTCAAAAAATCACATTGTAATTAAAAACAATGAATACATCAAAAAAAAGAAGAAAGAAATCAAGGCCTCTTTATTACTTTTACTCTGTCGGCATAGTATAATTGCTAGTGTCCTATAGTTTCAAAGCTCTCCGATCATGGACATAAGATGGTCAGAAGCTCAGCTGTAAAACCAAATATGCTGCTGTACATTACATGCACGTCAGAGGAAGTATTACGTTATATAATGGCTGTGATGACAGTGTCATTATGGAGCAATCAGGAATTTATCCATCTTTGTCCTCAGTCCAAGGAGCAGTTTGCTTCTAAAAACAGTGCAGACACAATGCCAGATATTTTCTTTCGGGAGTTATGTTGCCTCTCTATAAATATAATACATTTTCTTTTTGCTTTTTCTTACGTCTGCGAGTGTTATTGTCGGACAGGGTGTGGCTTCATGGGAATATGTTGTATGTAAAATGTTTATTTTGTAGGAATGCAGTGAGTATTCCTTGCGGCTAAGCTACTAGCGGCTAGGCTGATTAGCTTCTCAGTTTGTGCGCCGTAGCTCATTGTGTGAAGTAGCATTATCGGACCTAGCAGGCTGCTACCTAGATGCTCCTCGGCTCCCTGAAGTCTGCCGAGCTAACAATTCTGTCTCCACCCCAACTCCACCCTAACTCCAGCCTAACTCCACCCTAACTCCGTGGCTCGTGTGGGTCTTCCCATCCCGCTGCGATCAGCCGGCTTCCCCGCTGACATCGTCTCTCCCTGCCGCCTACAGCCGGTGGCTATCAAGCTAGCTAACAAGCTAGTAGGCTGGTCACCCGGCTCCCACTCTGCACCAGGCTGTCAGCCCCTCCTACGATTCTCCTCCGGAAACCACTGGAATCATTCTCCTGATATGCTGTGGATTATCACTCTCATTTTATCTGGACTCACACCGCTCCTTCTTCCACGGTCATCCGGCTCCTGGTCTCTGCTGCCCGGGTCCCCAGCATTAGCTAGCTCCGTGCTAGCGCCACTTCACGGGATCATGCCGCCGCTCTACTCCCTGTCAGATCTCCACTCCTTTAATAACCGCCTGCCTCCGGACTGCATGGACATCCTCGCAGATAA
>NW_011333164.1:0-25518 GCF_000735185.1 Notothenia coriiceps | reverse complement strand
GATGGCTTTAATTCAGATGTTGAGTTTGCAAATGCCCTAAATCATTTTTTCTCTCGATTTGACACATTTGATTTCAGTAATAATATATCTGAACTGAAGCTTGAACTTGAAGACAATAAGCATTTTAATATAGACCAGAGGGAAGTGGAAAAGGCCTTCCATTTAGTAAAAATAAAGTCATGGACCTAGGCAAAATAACTTAGCCCAGTGTTCCACTACATTTTTAATAGGTCTTTACAGACACAGCATGTACCAAAGGGTTTGGAAGGATGCTGTGGTAGTCCTTGTTCCCAAATCCAGAGGCCCCAAAACTCTTAATGATTTTAGACCAGTTGCACTTACATCAATTCTAATGAAGACATGGGAAAAACTAGTCAAAGCAGAAATCCTGAGCATGCACTCGATCCCATGCAGTTTGCTTACAGGCCACACAGAGGAGTAGAGGATGCCACGGTCACCTTACTTAACTTACTTTTTAAACACTTGGAGGGAAATGGATCTCAAGCTAGACTTTTATTTGTTGATTTTTCCTCTGCTTTTAACACAATTCAACCTCATATTTTAATTGGCAGACTTTTAGAACATTTGAAATAAACAATAATCTTATGGGCTAGATTCTTGATTTTTTAACCAATAGGACACAAAGAGTGAGGGTGAATGGGACCTTATCTGGATGTGTCCTTTCGCCACTATTATTTATACTTCACACTAATATGTGTCAAAGTAGGTGGGAAAATAGGACTATTTTAAAGTATGCAGATGACTCTGTAATTGTTAATAGGCTCCAGGACAATGAGACCAGCCACGGCCCTGTCATTGATGACTTTATCAGGTGGTGTGAGGAGTCCTATCTACAACTGAACATAAGCAAAACCAAGGACATGATCATTGATTTTAGAAGACATCCCCACATACATGAAGTCTTAAAAATCGCGAATCAGAGAGTAGTATTTGTGCAATCATACAAATATCTCGGGACAATTATTGACTCAAAATTTAGCTCTGATCCACACTGTGAAGGTGTGCGCCAAAGGGGGCACCAGCGTTTGTACTGTCTTAGGAAACTGTTGACAAAACCATGATGATAATGTTTTTTCGTGCTTTTATCGAGTCAATTCTGTCTTCTTCCTTAATGTCATGGTTTGGTAACTTGACTTTAAAGAGCAGAAACTCTCTGAGTCAGATCGTAAAGTGGTCCAGCAGACTGATTGGTGAGCCACAGCTAAACCTGGAGACCCTGTACCTCAGGCAGTTACAGCGGTTATCCAGCTCCATATTAGATGATGACTCCCACCCTCTGCACTCAGAAGCTCAAAGCTCAAAACTTTTTCCTTCGGACAGGAGGTAAAATGTCCCAAAGAGTAGAACGAAGCGGTATAAAAACACTTTTATCCCAGCAGCTATTGCACAAATTAACAAATCATAGGAGTCTCACACAGATGCCTATTTATTTATTTAATTATGAATTTTGAATGTCCATGTTTGTACTAGTGTTTTCCTTCTTAAATGTTTTTGAAATATTTTGAGATTTGACTGAACAGGGTGTACTTTTTACTTGTCCTTTTATTAGAGATGTGTCTGTTGTTTATGTTTGTTTTTAGAGTGTGTCAGGATGGATCCCTTGTCTTTTTCTCTGCAAACTAAATCTACGTACGGGTACAAATGAAGAACCTGAACCTGAACCTGAACCTGATCTCAGTATTAGTTTTATTTTTAACTTATTTTTCCTGTGCACTGAATGCTATGCTATGGGGCTAAGCATCTTATCAGATAATGGCCAAAGACAGATTCATCAAACACCTTTAGTTGTCCAACATTTAAAAGAATGCAACTAAACATTTAAGCGGTGTTTTCTTTACAAACAACAACACGAGGCCCCTCAGCTCCAGTTTCACTTGGGCAATCCCACCGTCCTCTTGGTTCCCACAGGAATTCGAACCCTTACTTTTATATTTAGAGACAAACAGCCGCTGTCAGTGTAAAGTATTGCCAACCTTGACACCTGGGGTCTTTGGTGATGGTCAGGGTGGAACATGCAGATGTTTGTGATCTTTTTGTATGCATGAGCTTAGTTGTCGGCCTACTTTAACATTTCAGAACATATATACATTACCAGAAATTCAAACTGAAACGTTTTCTTTGTAACTTTAAAGTGACCATAATGCAGTCTGAGGGGATTGTGTGGGTTTTCTGTCGGCTTGAAGGACTTATCCTGCCATGTGTCCTCAAAGCATGCTTGGTGGAGGTCTGTTTTCACAGAAGGAGGAACATTTTGGAGAGAAAAGTCTGTAAATGTAAAATCAAATCAAGACTTTTAGTTGTCTTACTGCCAATCATCAAACCAATAATAATAAATGCTCAAAAGAACCGATTATTATCACAATTTCCAATGCAGGAAGCTCATTCCGGTAGTGTTTTTTGCTCTTTCAAATATCTACAGGTTGTCAGTTGTAGTCATGTAATTCACTATAAATGTGCCCTTTATTGTAAGAGTTTTTATAGACTTTTAAAAATGTATTTCTTTGTATCAAAACCCTCTCCCCTGTGGTTCCTTCTACCCTTATGCAACATTTACTTTGGCTTCCATCTTGCTCCCTTGAATCCAACTTTGAACGTTGAAGTCCCCACACTCCTCCTGCTAAAGTGATTCATATCAACCTCCCCTGCTACAGAAACCAAACGCATACAGGCAGGGGAAACGATTAAAATAAATTATTAAAATAGACTAAGGTGTTGATATGATGAATGAGCAAGGTAAGAGGCATGATTAACCCACAGGGGGAAAAAGTATTAAGAGCATTGTCTGTGCTCCTCCTCCTATTCCTCTCCATTTTCTTCAATCACTTGAGGAGAGGAGACCCTCCCAAACTAACTACCCATTGGCCTATAGGCATTAGGGACAGATTTTAGCAATTGAGGAGGGAGGGAGGGAGAGAGCAAAAGTCAGTGGCAGTGTGGAGGTTTTTGAATCATTGGCCCAGGGCTGTCAACAGGTGGCAGAGGGAGAGGCTTTGTGACGCTCAGTCCTTCAGACAAAAGGGGAGAAAGGAAGAGAGTAAAGGAGGAGAAAGTTAAAGAAAACTCTCAAGGGTAAGGCAGCATTTTCATATTAGCCTTCTCTGTCATCCATATTGATTTAAGCATGCAACTTAATGTCTGTCCTCAATATGTGATTTTTTTGTAAGGGATTTAGTTTAGTGGCATTTGTTAGTGTCATTAACCTGTAGGTGTGTTTCTGGTTCAGACTAAATCGTTTTAATATAGATGATTACATTTAGCTATTCTTTATCAACAGAAAAAAAGATGCTGTTAATTTAAAGTTGTTATTTTTGTTATGCTCTTGGACAATTCTACATCATCCCAAAGGGCTCCATTATGTGTTTAATCTTTTGGTTCTCTATCTTACTATATATCAAAGTTATTGTTAGTGTTGTTTTAAACATTCTCAACCAAATGGACATTGAATTGGAGTTTAAACAAGCTATTTTTCAGCTTTTCTTCCTGTCCCATCTCCTTTTCTTCTTCTCCATCCATCTAAACTCTCTAGTTGTCTCACCTCTTTTTCTACATCTACCAGTCTATAATCAGATGGATGGTAGGACTTCGGTTAAACAGTCCACATGCAGCCTTTCATGTGAACCTTGACTAAAGTTGCATGGCATTTTACAGTTTAACTTGACACCTGGAATTTATGAAGTGTCCCTCGACCGAAGCGGTTCCTCTGTTAGTTTGTTTTGCATGGCAACAAGAAAGTAGTGGAAATCTTGGTCAGTGATGAATATTGATGTGATGGGGTTTGGCACACTGATATGAAGTAATATGAGCATTGAAGTGTTCTGAAGTTGTTCAGACATGTCTTTCTGCATTTATAAAATCCAATGAAAGTGCTGTATAATGTCCTGAGGAGGAAAGTAGAGCTGATTTGCTGAAGTACAAATGTGTGGTACATATACTTAATAATTAATTTCATTCTACTATCCAAATACTGTTCGAAAATGTTGTTACCAGTTACTTTAAAAATGAAAATGTTATCTAAAACAAATAACTATTACGTAAAAAATATGCATTGTTATACATTTAACTATCTCACATTATAAAACAATTACATTTAGCTTAACCTGTACATTAAAGCACTAAATCTTACAAAAAGCATCCAGTTTTATATTAATATTAAACTGAACATTTTCCCTAGGTAACATTTTTAAGGCAGGAATTTTGTTTTTATAGTTTGAGATTTTGTAAATGTTTAAACAATTGAAAAAATCAGAGTTTTTCCCTTCAGAGCTGCTGTATGCCTTTATTGCTGCAAAGAATATACCCAAGTTATTATTTATGATTTGTAAATCCAGTTCCCCATTGTTGTAGATAATCCTAAATTATATGTCAACATAGCTGCCAGCACTAATTCTCTTCTGTGAAAATAACATCAATATTTATAATAACTATGTGCAGGGGTGATAGATATTCTCACAGGGCTGTCGATCCAGTAGATTTACCTTTAATGCTACTGTGCTGGCTCAGGGGATACACAGAAGCCCTCAGAAAAATGAGCTACAGATGTGGGCCCTCAGCCATGCAAAACGATAGAAAGAGGGACGCATGCAGAAGGGAGAGAGAGAGAGAGAGAGAGAGAGAGAGAGAGAGAGAGAGAGAGAGAGAGAGAGAGAGAGACCCACACTCTAAAAAAAGTGTTCATATTGCATAACGTGACTGCTTTCATGAAAACCTCACAACTCCAGTTTCTTTCATTAACTTTCACTGATTGAAAATGTCCCCTGGGCACATGAAAGCTACTCAAAACACATTTTTATTATTTCAAAAACGTATCTCTTTCAGAACTTAGACTCAGGTTTTATTAATGCTCGGGTTATGTTATTTTTCTTTCTGCTCAGTTGGTTAGGTTTTCATCTGACTGCCCCACTAAGCGGATTGAATCCTCAGTGTTTCTGATGAAGCCAAGGCCTTATCAAGGTCTACTTGTGGCCAGTAAGGCAGCGGGACGCCGACAGTATCGTGAAGATATGAGCTTTGCTCTCAGACGATAATTGCTTTCAGCTTCGTTTTATTCATTTCCCCCTTTCTGTCTGCAAGCTGTGGAGAGGAAAGGAAGGGAAAAGGAACGTCTACAAGTTTGTGACCGCACATAAATGCAGGACCTAGCTGCTGGTCTATTTAAACCCTCCCTTCTTCTCTCCTTAGGCTTTTGGTTTGGCCTAATGAGACTGGTCTTGAGTTGAGACCTGGCCAAACAGTCTCCCTTCTGTCTGAAGCTTAATGACTCTTTAGAGAGGATAGGGTCTTTTGAATATCTCTTTTTGTGTGTATCTGTATTCCCAATACAAGTTTTTTATAAAGCTGTTCATTCATCTTTCACCTGTTGTCCTCCACTCCATATCCCTGTTTATCTCAACCCAATGTTAAGCGCATTCACTGTTTTCAAAACTCTAAAGGGAATATCTAGTTTCTAGAAACACAAATGCAACTTGACAAAAGCCTTCACTGAAAGGAGTCTGTGGATCCAGACAGCATTGTCTCCTGGTGATTAAAGTGCTGTTGTTACAATACATGTAGAGGCAATCCCCCATGTCTCCGTAAGCTATAAATAACATGTTTTACACGCAGTGTATGGTCAGAGTCCCATGCACGTCTTTCTTCCATATAAAAGAGTGAATACACATCACAGGTAGTGAACACACATTTTACAGGCCCATTGACATAGCTTTGCTTTGACTTGGAGAAGTTATTGTCAGGAAGGAATTTTTAACTTTATGGACATGTTGAATTTTACTTGAGGGTTTGAAAGGCAGGCTGAAAAGCTATCTGGATGGCCGTGTGCTGAGTGAGAGTGTCCAGTGGACTGAAGCGATTCTATCTTCCTGTTTCGCGTATTGATTTACAGTGACTCATCACAGTCAACTACTTTTAGATCATGAACTGTGAATTTGATTCCAAACCTGAGTTCAACATCTTTTTGTTACTGGTGGATTGGAGAATACCCAGTATGTGCTCCATCCATCCAGTATTTTAGTATTTCATGTAAAACCCATACTCTACTAGAGGATATAACTATTCAATCGATTCCATCGATCCATCCGTCCATCCATCCATCCATCAAACCAACAATTTTTCTACTTAATCGTCCAGCAAACCCTCCATATCTCTCTGGCAGTAACTCTCAAATGTGACTGCCCCACCTTCTTCTCTATTCCCCCATTTCCTCTCTCCATTAATCCCTCCATCTGTCTCTCTTTCCCAACACCGGGACATTCTTAGTACTCAGTAGTGGCCTTCTGCTATGCTTGGAAGGTCACAGTGCTGTCTCTTCCAAAAGAAATAAGGAAAGGGTCTGAAAATGGCAAGCATCAAATAAAAACCTTGACAGGGAGCTATAAACATGCTTGTTAAGCATCTCAATGCGCCAGTTCTCAGTGCCATTCCTCATGGCTAACGTGGCTAGACCAACGGTTCCCAACCTGTGTGCCGCGACCCCCTAGTGGTCCGCGAAGGCATTGCAAGTGGGCCGCCAAATTATTATTATTTATTTATTTAATTTACATTTTTTATTTTGTACAGGCTAAAGATACAAACATGGACATAAAAATAACATATAGGAGATGAAATTCCCATCTCAGACAAACACAGAAGAAATAAAGATACACTCAGTAGGATCACTTCAACCTTTTACAAACAAAAATAGGTTGACATCCAAAAACCACCAAAAACACAACATCGCATATTTATTGTTCCTTTAATCCCACTCTTCGTTAGAGCTAATTATTTCCCATTTCATGGTGTGATGAGCCTTTTATTTTTTGTGGAAATAATTTTTTTCAAAATAATTTGTATTTTGAATCTACTCTTCAAACACCTTCAATTAAGATTACTCCTTACTGACTTTTAAAAATATATATTTTAGCCAGAAGAATAGTTGTATTTATTAACTGTGTGCGGTATTCATCTAAAAGCCCAAATAAAATATCGAAGGGTGTAAATGTAAATTCAATATTTGCCGCCAAATAATTTTCAAAACATTATGATTTGTGTGGAAACATTTTCATTGTTAAGATTTTTTTTTTTTTTAACCTCTTTTCCTTTCTGTTTCTTGATCATCCTTAGCAACGGTTATTACAGTCCTTGACAGCGGTCTGTTATACTGGATTTACAACGTGTCACATGTTCTGAATCGACCAATCAGAACTTTATTTAGCCTCTGTATTGTTTATGGTTGAATGTGGGCCGCGAAAACATTTGTGATTCTCAAGTGGGCCCCGAGTTGAAAAAGGTTGGGAACCGCTGTGCTAGACTGTCACTGACTCAAACGCACTCTCTTCATCATTCCCTCTCTTACCTATTCACTCTCAGTCACTAAATCTCTCTAAATCTATGTGTTTTTTTTATATTTCCTTCTCTTAATATCTCTTTTACCTCATCGCTGGTTTGCCCTCCAAAGTCTTGGTCATTGATGAAACATCCACTAAAGATGTGGTCCTCACATTGGGTCATAAAAGTATTTTCCCAGTGATGTCATAGCTTGAATTTCTTGCAGGCACCAGTCTCTAACCTCAACTTTTTGACCAGCAGCAATAAAATAAAATAGAATAACAAGTTCAGCTGTATTGCATTTTGAGACATAAAAAGAAAAGGTCATGGTAATTACATGTCTATTTAAAAGACTAGATACTTTTTAAACAGAACTACTTGAGTTACAACCTGTGTCAATCATCGGAGGAAGGATTTATGCAGTAAGCCAAAGATTATACTAAAAACAAATTGAGTCCAATTGAGTAAGTGAAGTACCTTTCCATCTCTTACATATTCAAAGGTTCAGGTTTTCTCAACCACTCAGAGTCTAACTTAATCTGACAATGGTATCATTGGAGGATTGGCAGGATTTAGATCTACTTGTTGACATTTTAATTTTCTGGCAAAGCTTCCCTATGTCTTGGGGGAATTGTAGGATCTGTTTCTCTCTCTGCTCATTTTCTACTTTTCCATCTGTTTTAGTCTTTGATGCTCAAGGGGCACATGTTTAGGTTTCCTACGGGTTGATGTCTCCCAGTCAGAGTTGCGCTTAACCTGTATCAAAAATCAGCATAATTTAGCTAAATTACTTAAATATTTTATAGTTCCCACTAAATCATTCTTAGCTCAAAATAACAATGATATTTTTAATCACAATGTCATGCTTGTAAAGTCTGGGGTAACACTTTTCTGTCTCTCTTTCCTATTGCTGTCTTTTTTGGTTATACAGTATGTGTGTAGTATTGTTTAAACTCTTGGGTTTTGCAGAGCATGCATATTCCATTGAATAATCCTGTGTCATTTGAAACAAATCCAATGTATTTATAATATAAAGATATAATATAGCAGTGTGGTTTTCTAGCTGTCAAACAACACAGCAGGACCCACAACATTTCATTACTGTGCTTTCTTTTACTGTCACTCATTAGAGGGTTTGTGTTTCCATAGACCACACACACTCAGCAAAGTTAGATCAAAAGTTTATTCTGCAGCAATTCAAACTTTTACATCAGAGTGTTAAATAAAGATCAAAGTCCTTAAAAATATACTATTTTGAAACATGTAATTTTGCTTTCCGGGAAGGCATATTGGTGCTGCTAGGTTTTAGGTTCACATGACATCACTGTCATTAGACACAACGACATCATCACTGAGGGCACGTTTCTGAGGCTCTGCAACGCCTGACTGAGCACAATTTATAGTTTGGAGCAAATCTCTGAGCGATCTTTGGCAAAGTGATGACTGCTCACTGACTGCTGCCATGCTGTGGAATGAGGGGCAGAACACACTCACACACACACACACACACACACACACACACACACACACACACACACACACACACACACACACACACACACACACACCACAGTGACACAATGGTTCAGCTTGCCTGAAATTAAATATATATCAGCATGCCTCACTAAATGTAATATAACTTCTGCATTGTAGAGATAGTATTTAAGTCCTCCGCTCTCCAAACACCGTCTGGAAAGCACAAATGTGACCCTCTTTCAACCCGTAGACTCAGATTCAAACTGCTGTAATGACTAACATCTACAGTTTCAGAAGTCTATGCCATAGATCCAATCTCTTTGAGGTATATTATCTTGCTGGAAAAAACAGATGTGATATATATTTCATAAGTGTATCAAGAATTGTGTTAGGTCCCAATGTTTGAGAATCTTATGTGTAGTTTCAAATGAATTCAGCAGTGAGGAGTTTAGTTTTCATTCTATTGTTGTTTCTGTTGTGTAAGACAACAGCACACCTATATATGCATTACAAAGAGGTTCCCTAATTGATGGTATGCGTATAATTTCTCTTGTAGAATGCAACAACAACTAAAAAATAGATAGATGTGAAAAACTAACATTTTGAATGCTCTTATCTCGTCCTCTAGCCATGACTTCCAGTCTCCTGTGGCGGGCCCTGTGCCTGCTGGTGACGCTCTGCACTGTGTCACACTTCAGCTCCGCCACTCGCCACCCCGGCCCCTCAGCTCCAGAGCAAGGGGTCACCTTCAGCCACGTCTATAAAATTGACATCCCTGGGACTTCCAGTTGTAAACTTGAGAGCCTGCCAGCCCAGGACGAAGCAGGTCATAAACAATAATAAGAATTAGAGCGAGAAAGTATGCAACTGAGAATAATTACTGAAAGACCATGAGTGGTGTATGAGTGTGTATGCAGAAAGATAAGTGAATTGGATGAAAGTCTGTAAAAAACAAGAGCTGAAGAAACTGTTTTTGTAAGAAATACAATAAGAACCTAAACACTTTCAACACAAGGATATGGATTTCATTGGGAAACAATATGTTTTATTTTTGTAATTTTATATAGGTCAGACTACCCGCATTACTGTACCTCACACTTAGGTGGAAATTACGTAAAAGTTTAGGTTGACCTTTTTAGGTATCTTTTTTTCCACTTTCATTGTTGTCAGTAGCACATGATGGCTATATAGATATTTAATCCAGAAATGGATATTATGCTAAATAAACCGTATCATTGTGTGTGAGGATTGTGACCAAAAGTAATATCTAAAGTATTGAATATATGTTCGTCTGTAGGTCTGCAGACTGAGACCACTTCTAATGGGGAGAACGACATCACCTTCAGACACAACATCAGGCTGCAGACACCAAAGTGTGACTGTGAGGATTCTGAAAGCTTCAAGTCACTTTTGTACAGAGTCAATGGGCTGGAGGAAGAAGTCACCTACCTAAAGACTGCCTGTACCCAGGGATGTTGTGGAGGTGGTGGAGCTGCAGGTAAGCAGTGCCACATCCAGAGACTGTATGCAAAAGGTCCACAACCTAAAAATATTGACCCACAGCTATAGTCCATGGAGGAAGAAGTATACTCACTACCTTAAGTAAAAGTACCATTACCATTATAGAAATAAGTAAATTCCTGCATTCAAGATTTTACATAAGTAATACTAAGAGTTTTTTCGGCCTACATAGTTCTTAGGAGGATCTGATTTGTTGATTGTTGTCAGGATGTAAAATATCTTTCAACAAATGTAACAAAAAGCTTTAAGTACAGTTATTGAGGATAAATGTAGCCTACTTAGATGTATACTTTTTTATTACTCTTCTCTTTCTCAAGGAGTGGACACGAGCTGTAGTGGGCATGGTACCTACCAACCGGAGACCTGCAGCTGCCTCTGTAACCCAGGGTGGGAAGGCCCAGACTGCTCCGTGTCCTCCTGCCCTGACGAGTGCAATGACAACGGTCGATGTGTGGATGGGAAGTGTGTGTGCCTTCAGGGCTACACAGGCGAGGACTGTAGCCAGCTGATATGTCCAGACGATTGCAACGACAAAGGGCAATGTGTGGATGGCAAATGTGTGTGTTTCCCAAACTTCACCGGCGAGGATTGCAGCATCCAGAAGTGTCCCAACGACTGCATTGGTAACGGCCAGTGTGTGGATGGCCAGTGCATCTGTGAAGAAGGCTTTTATGGCGAAGACTGCTCATTAGGTAAGCTATTAAAATGCCTAGCAACACAAATGCTTTAAGGCTGTGAGTAAGTTTTTTGAACTAGTTAACATTGCCGTGCTGAAGTTAGATTTAGATTTGATATTCAAAAGACTTTTACTCAGAACCTATCAGTGTTTCAAGATAATTCGTACCTGTTTTGTTCTATGTCCCATAGAAATGAATTGCATCTGAGTAAGCATGTTCCACTATAACCTTTTTTCTGGGTGATTTATATATGTAGGGTGTAGTTTAATGACCCAGGTTTTGATCTGTTTCTCTTCTGAGGATTAGCATTCACACCTCGTCTTTTTATTTAGTCACCACTATGGCTCTGACATTAAGCTGTGAATGTTAACTGCCATCTTATGGAAAAACACAGATGCTACAAGGAGCTCTGGGACCATAAAAAATACAAGACTTGCCCTTAAAGCCCAGTTCACCTTCAGATCATTTCCTTCCTATTTCATTTAACGAAAAACTTTTAGTAGGACACTGAATACATGTATAGGACTAAGAGCAATCAATTCATGCTTATTTCAATGTATCTGCTTTATTCTGTGTAATTCATGCTGCACCATCCTTGGTTATTCAACTGCAAAAGGTATTTTTCTTTAAAAGAACATTTCTAATGAAAAGCAAAAGGGTACTAATACCTTGATAATGGCTCTGTATGACAGTAAGCCATGGCAGTGTGACAGTGAGCTAGCATAAACTATACCAGGGCCCTAAAACCAAAGTAGCTAAATGGGATTCATCGACCATTTATTATATTATTTTCATCCGTTTTTATCATGTGACATGTAGAATGTGTCACCCTGCAACGCTGAATTTGAACTCTCCTGTACCAATGACATGGGTTACTACTGTTTTCTCCACCAACTCTTTCTTATCTTATGAGGCTTTTGATTCCGTTGACTTTTCAAATATATAATCATTTATAACTCGTTGAGCTCCCTTAAGAGCGGTCTTCTTGGCCAAATGTCTGTCCTACTTAATTTGTAATAAATGGTGACCTAAACTAAAGTAAGTCATGATGATGGCCACGGTGACCTAGTTGTGGGGAATTTAAAGCATCTCCCCAACAGTTATTTCAGATAGAGCAGCTGATGGGGCTTTTCCAGTGGGCTGACCCTGTGACCCCTGACAGCTATGGCCTCTAGACAACATATAACATGAGGTCACAATTTGTATTGTACTACCGCTGTAAAATAGCAACACCCATCAGTCTTTCTTGACTGCCACCTTGCAGTGACCCCCATGAAGAATGATCACCTTTCCTGCTTAACGCACTGTTTACCAAAACGCTATTACTGTACTGCCCTCAGGAGCAGAGTGCGAAATTGCATTTTATGGCAATTTAAGGCCAGGCAAGCATAAAGGTGCACAGCAGCAGCCAGGTCAGTTCAATCTGCTCAGTTCATTCTGTGACAGCCATTTGAAGAATCAGCCTCAGGTGTTTAGCTCAAAATGTAGCTTTTTTAAGTGTTCATCTCTGGGACTGGAAACTTTTGGTAATGTGTCTATGGCGTTTTATCCTCTTCATTTAACTCAGAGCACATATTTTAAGCAGGAGATTTTAATGTAAGCTACACGTGGATTGACCACAAGAAAAGCTCAACAACCAATTTCAGTTCCTGAACCACATTCTTCGTGTTAGCCGCCAGGTCAGCTATGTCAAACTCTTCATGATGATTTAGTTTCGTCAAGCTGTATTTCGCTCAGCAAAGGCAGGCTCATGTGTAGCTGATGTTGAATGGAGTCCAACATTAATAATGGCCCTGTGTGAGAGGAAAAGTCAGCGAGGAAGAGAAAGTGGGTGGTAATAAAAAATATATACATAGTGTCGTTTTTAGCTTATGTAATAATAGTAGTAATACGCCACAGGAGAAGAAGAGACATTCTTTGTTTTATTTGGCTACTTTCCATTTTAGCACCAGGATGATGGATGTCAATCTGCTCCATTGGTGAGGACATGACTTTTGAAGTGTGGATTGAAAAATACTTAACCTCCGGTAAAGCAGCGGTAGTTCCTTGCCGTCAATGTTAATATAGCTTCAACATTATTATTTTGTTCTCCCCACAATTGAAGGCAGATGCAGGTTTAGAGAATCAGTGGTGATCTAACAATGAAAATATTAGTTTTTGTAGCTAAAACTCTATCCATCACATTAGAGTTGAAAAGTGGAAAGGATAGCAGCCTCCTCCAATGACATAATCTAGACACAAAGCGGTTGAGATTATCAGCGCTTTGAGTCAAGTGAAGAGAGTACATTCTGTAGAGCTATTTCAACACAATGCAGATGCTTTGGATTTACGATTCTTACAGTGGCCCCTTTAACTGTCTAAAAAAAAAAGAGATTAAAGTCAACATAATGTACCCTTTGAGATATGTCCTCAACTCAAAACCACATTTGGCAACTTTTCTGAGTTCTGTGGATAAAGGAAGTTTCTAAGAGAAGTGTCAAATATTTAAAAACAGAAGCAAAAGGTTAAAGTACACAAAGTTCCAGTTGAGTGAACACCTATTTCATTTGTCCCAAACAATTTTGACAGTGATACTTCCTTAGTGCTCACTTGTTGCAGATTGATAGCCTTTATAAGAAGTACAAACATGTTATTTCAATAATTCCTCAAAGAAGACACAAATCACTATTAGTTTCCACTTTTCACAATTTTAATATGTTAATTTATCCTCCCCAGCTGTTCTTAAATATTATTCTAGTGTAAAACCTGTTGATGCTCGAGTCTAGAGTAGCGACAGGGGGATATTAACTGCTACTGGATGGAAAGGATTGCTACGTTTGAGAAAAAAAAACATTTGGCTTCCTGACTTTGCTTTTGGAATGGCATTTGAACTTGATGTGAAATCCTTCCCTGCCAAAGTTATGGTTGCTTCCTTCAACACCCATTCACTTGTTTGTGGAAAGCCTCACTCCCCAACTCTGCTGACTCGCTGTCTCATGTTTTTGGCAGATTTTTTCATTATTATACTCCACCGTAGTTTAATACAATTTTATCCGCACCCTGCCATCATCACCTTCTCTTTGGCCTTGTATAACCACTGAACATTTATATTTTTCCTCTGATTATCTCAGATTAAAAAAAAAAGAATTCCGTAAAATGCATTGCTTGTTTCTATGATTTCTTGCTTTAATGATCATTTTATGGATTTAAATGTGTAAGTAAAGCATGCACTGTCTAACCAGTCAATATGGATCCAACTGTGACCAGAAACCAAATAGTTGTTTATGAGATATTTTACCTATAATATTTATTAAGCAGGTTGTAGATGTTGAGATTAAATAAAGTTCACATATGTAAATAAAGTTCAGCAGAAATGTATTAAATGGGCCAAATGTAAAAAATATTTAAAAATATATATTTTCTCCTAATAAAATGTTAATATTGTTGAATTGTTTGTTGTAGTTTGATAAACAGGTATGGGGATTTATATCTCATACTGTTTAAAAATAAATATGAATTAAAACTAAAACATAATTATTTTTGCTTGCAATTGCATTATAGCCTTTTTTTGCCACTTTTTCTCATACTGATTTGATGTGATAAAATAAATTGACTTCAGGTGTTATAGAGAACATTACAGAAGAGAAAAGGTTTACAGTGAAGCAGTCGAAGACGTGATCAAAGTGATAGAACAGTGCATTGAAATGTGGTACCTCTGTTAATCCATTTCTCTCTGTGTCCTTTCTCTTTCTGTGTCTCCCTCTGTCAGTCATCGGCCCTCAGGGTCTGCGGCTGGTCCAGCTGACCGACGTCTCTCTCCTGGTTGAGTGGGAGTCAGTTCGCAGGGCAGAGTATTACATTCTGACATATCATCCCAAAGATGATGAGAGTGCCCTGAAGCAAGTATGTTGTTTTTTTTCTTTATCTGTGTAGCTTTGTCAAATAAATGCAGTAGCATATAACCATATTTTCTTGCTTTTATAACACCTTTTCTTCAACCCACTGTATCTTAGGTTAAGGTTCCCAACACAGAGAACTCCCACCTTATTAAGAAGTTGAGTCCTGGGGTCACTTACATTGTCAAAGTTTATGCCGTCATCAAAGAAATCCAAAGTGAAGCAGACAAGCTCGAGGCTACCACAGGTAAGCACAGTACAGAGGAGTACATCTGAAAAACAACATTGCCGCCTTAAAATGGCTTTTGATTAAATGAGCATGACACAGATTGAGATCCATGACTGATGAAGTAGAACAGGGCTGGATGCAGCATGTTGCCCTTTAAATGTGTCTGTGGCGTAGCATTAAAGTCATATAGTATGTGACCCATTACAAACTGATGTGCCAGGGTAGATTAAGATTTTCTAGAGTTACACGGCAAGACAGTCTGTTCCCTTTATGCTAAACAACTTGCAGTGATTTGTGCAAGATGTGAAGTTTCCTGTATTTAAACCTACCGTAAATGTGTTTCACGGAAATGTTTAGCTGGAAAGCAATGGACAAGCTAAAGCCTGTCATTACAAAGTGTTTCATTAAGCATTGGTTTGTTCATCATTAAATGTAAAGGTAATTACAAGGAAATGGCTACACGGATGTGTTTAATGTAAATCGGACTTGATCACAGATGTGCTGGAGACAGATGTGAAGAGCAACAGTTTACTAGACCGGATTGGTGGGCAGACAGACGGACAGAGGGAGAGATTGAGTTTGACTCTGATGTGTGGTTAGCCTGGTTACCCATTAAAAAAAATAAACTCACAGAGCACGGCATTCCCAAATGGGCATGAGAAAACACGACCTCATCTGGCTTATGGTTCTGTGAGTACACAGCATGAGGCAGACTGGTTGCATAGTTCTCAACTTCAAACGATGGTCTACTTCAAAAGAGGGTTTAAGTGAATGTTTTTCTTTTTCCTTTAGAAAAGCCCAATAGCTGGCATACAAAGAAAAATCTTACCCTATTCATTTGGTTCCATTTTTTGACACTTTGTTCTGTCTATTTTCACCATATGCTATGATTCTGACATCCCTCCTGGGTATGTTAATATCATAAATGGAACCTTTGTTTTTCGGATATATTTATCTAATGGCATATGTTTGAAAGAGCCTTTAATGCTCCTAAATACCCCGGTCTAAGAATGGTACAGTTAGTATAGTACCTCTGAGTCACATAGAGTGTATTGTGTACATCATGTACAATGAGCATTACTAACATACTTTTTCTATATAATTCAGAATGTCTCCGGTTCAACATTATATACATGTGCTAGTATTTGATTATTCATACAGAGACTACAGTGTGCACTTTTCATGCCAAGGGCAGACACTATCCACAGAATTCTGTAGGACAAGATGTGATTTATTTTATATAGCCATGTACAAATGTTCTAATATCACGTTTTGTTGTTACATTTTCCTGATGGCAAAACATCCTGAATGGCTCTCTCCTTAGAAAGGTCTCATTTCAGGGTAAAAGGGATTCATCATCTTGCTCAAGGACATGGGAGTATAGTAAAGCAGATGCTTGTGATTACAGGGGTTTTAATTTAAGCTTTCCAGTGTAAGGGTCACGTCTGAACTCCCTGTTCCACCTTTCTGTCCAACACTTGTATCCTTCTCAGATGTCTCCACTGTTGATGGTATCAGAGTTCTTGGCCAGACAGAAGTCTCCATCAAGGTCGACTGGAAGAACCCGCGTTCTGAGGTGGATCACTTCAGGCTCACACACATCAACCCAGCAGGACAGGAGGAGGAGCTGAACGTCAAGAGGAGCCAAGAGGCGCGCACCAAACACACTATTGTCGGTAAGTGTTGTAACAGACAGAGAAACAAGTTTGAACACAAGACTTAAGTCTCTAGGGTTGGCTAGCTGGATATTATTAAAGAAAGAGCTGCCCTAAAGGAAGGGAGGCTGTGCATTAGCTGTGTTTGCCCCAACATTAGATGATCATTTACCTCTCAATATTCTCCAATCATCCTATGCAGAAATATGAAAACAATGTATACTCTAACTGATATTTTTACCATTTTAATTACGCAGTTCCTTTTTGTCTGTTTTGTTTTCTTTAGTGTTTGCAACCACCCTAAACATTTTTTTTTTTCCTGCAGGTCTGATTCCAGGAACAGAGTACCAGATATCAGTGCAGGCCATCAAAGGAACCTCTGAGGGAAAACCTTCCTCCGTCACGGGAGCCACAGGTCAGTGACATCGCCCTCCATGCTCCATTTACCCTAATCTGTTACTGAGTGCAAATGATGTATGTAAGTTATCAGTAAGCACAAAATGGGATCAATTGTCTACTGCTGAATGGAAATTGCAGGGATTTGCGTTAGTGCTTACACCAAGTGTCTGAATTGGATGACACTTCAAATGATGGATCAGCCACTTGTGGAACTGAAACACATTAAAGAAAAAGTGAGGACATCCATATTCCACTTCTGCATTGGGCGAAGCCTCAAATACAGCTCTTAGTTCTTGTCAATTGGTAATTCCCTAGTGGTTTGAATGTACTAGGAAAAATAGAAAAAACACATAATCTGTCATTCAAAATGCTGAAATGCGATATGAAACAACCTGGTATTACCATTGATGCACTGCCAATGATAATGACGTAATGATGACAGCAAGCAAGAAGCGTGATCTTGGGTTAATGACGGAGGGCAAGAATTTACACCCTCATAACCTGGACAGGTCTTAATGGCTGTGGTGAGCCTAACACCAAGACGAAACATGAGATCAACGATGTTACGACTACCCTGATGTTCCTGGTTTGAAGGTCCATCATTTACAGATTCCATATGGTAATGTTGGATTTTAGCGGTAAGGCATTAAGTTTGATGCCTTTAATTTAGTATTTGGTTTTTCAGGACATGTGGAAGAATTCATTTTACAGCTTTACTTTAACAGCTGGTACTGTCATTCAGTTTTTCTATGGATATTGTTTAAGTGACAATACAATTGTCCATAATGGCACAACAGGTTTTCAGTTTCTCCCAATATTCTGCTCAATATTTTTTACTTTTTTTTAAACGTTTTCTTACTCTTTTTCCCTCCTTCTCCGTTCTCATTCACTTTCAGAGCTTACTTGGTTCAAAAGCAGTCTCCAGGTCGATGGCTCTTCGGTTTTTAGACCCTAAGGCAGCCAATTTAATGTTTTTTAGTCATCAGAGCTAGCTTGGTATTTTCAAGACTCACCTTGGTCTTTTGAAGCCAGCCAGGTAGTCAAGGGCCCCTGTCAATGCTAATCTTTCAATGTGTGAGTGTGCTACCTGTGTCGTAATTGTGTGTGTGCGTGCGTACGTGCGTGCGTGCGTGCGTGCATGCGTGTGTGCGTGTGTGTGTGTGTGTGTGTGTGTGTGTGTGTGTGTGTGTGTGTGTGTGTGTGTGTGTGTGTGTGTGCTAATCTACACCAGACAGAGAGAGGCTTGTCTCCACTCCAGTAGCTACAATCCCTCATTTTAGCTGTTGCATGAAAAGGCTTAGAGGTGATTGAGGAGGATAGGCCTCAGCCCTGCTTGCCTGCGAGGATGCGCTGGTTTCAGGAACCACACTCACCTATTTATTTCCCCGAACATGCAGTTTGCCATGGGCCAGTGTGGTTGGATTCAAGAAGAGATAAAAGGAAGATGAGGAATTCATGTAAAAAAGAGCAAAAGCAGTTAAGTAGAGAAGACAGTAAATGGTAGTTACAGCAAGAAATGATGGTGAATCAAGTGCAAGACTAAGACAGGATATGAAAATGAATTAGTCCAAGAGAAACGATTTCAGTGACATTATAAAGCAAAGCATAATGTATTAATGTGTAGTTACTGTTATTAAATGAAACTGAGCTTTTGTCGACAGAGGATATAACTGTGACTACTGTGGAAAGTATTTTCTATATCTTCTCTATGTCTTCCATTCTTTCTCCATTTTATTTCCTTTATCTGCCTGTTTAAGTCTTTTCGGACTTTCCCTCTCCTAAAACGTAATAAATAACCACTTAAATGTATTTAATGTGACAATGTGGAAATGCACTTATGTTGTTTCTTCAATATGACAAAGTTATTTGAAACTTGAACACATGTAATATTTACAACGCTATTAAGGGTGCTCATTATGGCCTTGGTATCGTGAATTGTCTGTAGGGAATGGCTCTACATTAAATATTTACGGCTTGCCTGATTCACATATGTGCATCTAATGTGGTTCTATAAATCATCCTCTCCTCTTTACTGCCATCAGTAAAGGAGAACCCCAGAGTCAAACTTGAAACACCCATCTCAAACTCACTAACCTGCCAAAAGTTAACAAGGCGTAAAACACAACATACCACGGCTGCTACTGCTGATTCTGATTCAATAAAGTAGCCACCAAGGCACATATAACCAAAAGCAGATGGACTCGGCTTTAGACGAGAGGAATGTTTAGTCTTTATGTTATCAGGACATATTAAAGAAACACATGTGGCCCGATGGGATTCACAAGTCTGCTCAGACTGGGTATGTTATGATATTAACATACACAGTTAGTCTGCTCAGACTTGTCTATCAGCATTTTCTCCGTACAGTAAAATAAAATGACAAGGGAAAATGTGAGAAGAGACATTTGATGGAGATAATAAACTACAGTATGACCCTTTTTTCTTGTTTCATTATATTGGTGTTAAAAGAGACAGCTCTATTGGCCTGTTTGTGTGTGTATGTAGCAACAAGGCCAAGGCACATCAGATATACTGTTCTCTTTTATTGGAGGATTAAATGCAATTTCTGCATTTGTTTATGGTTACTGTAATACAGCTCATTGGTATTGATATATTAATACATTTAGGTAAGTAGACAGCAAGTACATCTGCATTTGAAAAAAAACGTCTAATGATGAAAACTAATGGTGTAATTTCTCAAAACTGTGAAAATGGCATGCCTATGGTACTTCCACCTCTAGATGTGGTGAAATAAACAGATCAGTTCTGTCAAAAATAATGAATAGCTACTTATAGTACAAATAAATTGTTGGACAACCATGAAAAGCATGTGGGAGCCAGAGGGCTCACCATCAAAACATAAGTAACACCTGAAATACTGTGGTGTCTAAAAGAATGGCACCTATTGACTCATAATTTCCTCTTGGCGACATCCGCCAACCCACATGGCTCTAAAGTACGGTGCGGCTGTAAATGATGAAAGACAGCCTGTTACTGTGCCTTGTGGTCAATGCCTCTGCTGAACATGCCATAATGGATAAGCTGTTTTCCAAATCACCAAAGCCACAGCTCGTGTTCTGCAGCCCGGTAGCCACTGTCGATGCACAGCTAGTGAAGTACAACGTCTGGAGAAACTCAATCCATCACACAATGTTCGAGAGCAAATGCAAGTAGAAAGCAGCTGTGCTTGGAAAAAGATCTACAGTAATAGCATATAGAATATATACATTTTTAGTCAATTTATTGAACATGTCAGAAACAAAACATACAACAATAATAATAATATATATATGTTCTTTTTTTTTCTTTTTTCTCACTCATAATAATTATAACAAAGTACAAAAAAAAGAAATACATTCTCAAATAGTCTCTGTCATGTTCAACAGGGGCAAGAAGAAGCTTTAAAAAAACTTTCCTCGTCCTACCCCCTCTAGCATACATTTTCCTCATCAACGACATGCTTGTCTTGTTAATTTGTTTGTTTGTTTTTTACAAAACTTTATTTTCACAACAAAGAGGCAAACATTTACTTTGAAAGAGAACAAGGCATTATGTACACACTTTATTGAGATGGTTACTTAAAAATCTAATTTAAGTTAATTTGTAGAGACGGATAAAACGCAAAAGAACACTATTTCTTCAGTTTATCTTTCATTAAACTAACTTTATTGGATAAGATTACATCTGTTGCATCACTTTGCTTTTAAAGTTACAAAATAAAAAGCAGAGTTCATTCTCTTCTGATTTACTGCAGAAAATCAGTGTTTGTGGTACAAATGTTACAATGTATCAATGGTTGTCAAAGCGGTCTGCTGTTTTCAGTGTTGTGTTTCCTTCACTGTGGATTATAGCCAGAAAGCTCTGTTCGATGTCTGGCTGTATAGAAAAACAGTATCACGATAGAGGTTGGAGGCAATATTTCATGGTGATTAAACTCTTTTTCTTTTGGACATTTGGACAAAGTGGCTAGGTTTTGCCCGACCTCACCCAACAACTTGCCTATTGGACTGTGCATGTACATTTCTTTCTAACCTACTGCTAGGGCCACTGAAATTACATTTATACTAGAATGTGAGAAAACTACTTTGCAGTTTCTGCCAAAATTACAACATGCCAATAAAATCTGCCTGGTGGCCTATGCTCCTGTTTGTGTTTCATACTCACAGTTCTGGTGTGTGAAATTATGAGGTGTAATAGTAAAAAGCACACAGTCTGTGTAAACATTCAGCCGGCCACAAATGTGTATATTATAACAATATACAGACAGTATTGAAGTCCAATGAAAATAAGATGAAAATGAGTGCGTTGTACCGATCCAGCACTTGGTCACATGACATGGAAGCTATTGAAACAAAACACAACTTTTTAATAAGTTCCTCAATAAAATATTCGTATAAAACGGAAAATGTGTGATCTCAACAGACCAAAAAACATGTGATAGATGTTAGAATGATTTAGAACACGTTATTAAAGTATAGTATTCCAATAAACTAAACATTTAGATGGATGCCTAATATGCTTGGCAATTTGCACATGTAGTTTCAGGCACTTGCTGAGCACCATTGGTTAGCACTCAAGGTGCTTTGACTACTGATTGACCTCTCATTTTCTTGGCCTTGCGGGAAAACCCTAATAAAATGGAGCTATTATGAATTATTTCTGTGGTTAAGCTCATGACAAACTGTCAAGCAGTGCATCCACAAGGACGGAAAAGTGACAACGGGAGAAGAGAGACAGAGAGGGGGTATAGAGGTAGACAGCTGCGTGGTTCCTTTCTTCTCCTGGAAGCATCATCAATCAATTTTCATGATGCAGACTGCGCACTGACACAAGACTGACCTCCACTGAGCCGCTGCCACAGAGGAATCATCCTAAATGATGATTGCTTTTACATTTCCCTTCACTTCCTCTGTGTCTCTCTTTCTATGCCTCTGTGACCCTTTTATTTGCTGTCTCCTTCCCTTTCTTTGCTGCTCTCTCACTTTGCTTTCATCGACATTCCCTCGGCAGACTAACACCCATGCACCACCAACTGCTCCGTCGTGGAGCTCAATGATCAGGACCAAACCATGGGTTGTGTGTCAGTAATGTTCTCCACAGAGCTCTTTCTCTGAGACGTTGGGTCCTTTGCCGTTCACAGTAGCTATGCAAAAAAAGTAGATGGATAACAGACTTACTGCAACACTCTCAGTCAGATGATTAAAAAAGAAAACAGCAATCAGTGAAATATATTCAAAGTGTCTTGTAGTTCATTCTTGATCAACAATGATGATTCTCTATTGAACTCACAACACTTCCAAACACAGCAATTTAATGATACTGTATTCATAATCTACATTCAACGATTCTCATCCTGCCCCATGCTACAGTCGAGACTGTCCTCTAAAGAAATGCCTTGAGTCTTTCAGCTCACAACATATGTTTATGTTTAGTTGACAAAGCCCTCTGGTGACTGTAGTTGTTAAAAGGGAAGCAAAGGAGGAAGTCAGGTGATGTTGTTGTAGAGCCGCAGAGGGAGGACGGAAGGGCCAACAACTTTAGACTCTATCACGGGAGACCGCTCTTCGTTTCAGCCAGTATCAAGGTTTATTTTTAAAGCTTGATCACGATTGTTCCCAAACTTGAATCCCATTTTTATTATTGTAAAATTCATTTTATCATTCCCCTAAATGTGAAGGCAGAATGTGAAGACTTTTCCAAAAGAAGAAGACTAGAAAAGCAACTCCTCTACACGATCACTTAGCTGACACAGGGTAGAAAAAAACTAATAAAGGGCGACAAAAGGCCAAGAAGACAAAGCTCAAGATTCCCCCTAAACTGGGTGGGTCCAACACAGCAGAACCTATTCGTTTGTAATGATGATGATGAGTAGGTCATAATAAGTCATCTTTGGTCCAGGAAAAACAAATATCCAGTCCATAGCGACTGCCCTCATTAGCAAAACCCCAACATCAATTATTTGTTAAAATGAGTAAAATGTGAAGTTTCTACAGTTTCCACTGCCAATTTGAATGGACTAGATAGAAGGATTGATGAAGAAAAATCACCTTATTTGTTACTTGCATGCTTGTCTTTTATTCATTTACTTCTCTTTCTTCTTCTTCAGACATTGACTCTCCTACTAACTTGGTCACCACTGAAGTAACAGAGGACACGGCAACAGTGTCATGGGATCGTGTCCAGGCAGAAATCCAGGGCTACATGTTGAGCTACACCTCTGCTGATGGATCCAGCAGCGACATCCCAGTAGGACGTGAGAGCACGTCGTACAGGCTGGTCGGCTTGAAGCCTGGAGTTCTCCACACCGTCTACATCTGGGCCTTCAAGGGAGACAAAGTCAGCAAGAAGAGTTCAACAGAAGCTGAGACAGGTAAACTTTGAATGGTACCTTGGTTCATGTGTCTCCAAAATCAATCCATATAACGTTTATATAAATGCTCGACAAATACGTTAAAAGCAACCCGGTATCACTGCAAGACGTGAACATGTGATGATTTACCATGCTGGGAGACGTGAAGATGTCACGATTTCGTCCCTTCAAACGTGACAGTTACACGGTATTCTTAACCCATGTTAACCAGTGGAGAAATACCAGACAGCGTGCTTCCTTTTCTTTTCTTTCTTCTTTAAAGTCTGTGAGTGGAGGGAAATGTATTTTGAGTATCTCTTTTGCTTAAGGATTTCTGTATGGGAAGCTCAAACAGCTCTTATATGCAATTCACCAATCACTTCACCTTGATCTTCTTTCTGTAGATTTTCAGCAAATTATTATTTTCCAAATTAATACTTAGCACACTGACCCCTCTTAGCTAATGTGCCAAGAGGACATCTTGAATTTACCTGAAAAAGGCTATTAAACATAATTAGGCTCGACACCTCATTTAATGTAGTTTAAGTTTACCAGGGGGCTGAATGTCTTAGAGAAGTTTAAGTGAATTTTGCTATGTTAACAAAGCCAGGAATGTTGTTTCCCCCGTGTCTCCTGTCTCTTGATCTGTGCTGTTTTGAAGGTTAGCAGCTGTTGGTGTCTGTTTGCCTTTTTGTCTCTGAAGGAAGGCAGAGGAAACACGATTTTGATTAGTGACTGGCGTATTTCGAAATTGCTCTAATTGAAAACGTTTAGGACTCTTAGTCTTTAAGCAGTAAAGAAAAGAGAAAGGGTCAAATATATTCCTCGCATTGGTATTGCTTTGATTGTTTAATGCCAATATTATAAATGTTTCTCAGGGATTAAGAAGGAGAGCAGCTAAATGTAAATCTCCCAGCTCAAACCACTGTAATTATTATGAATATGTTCATATCATTTGTAACATTTTGAGTTCCGACTTTTCACTCTTGCCCTGCTGCAGGTTTATGATTTTTGGCAAGGCCACCATTGCTCTGGCCACATGGGGAATATTAACTCCTTTGAGTTGCTGTGTTTGTTGAACATATCGGATGTATCTTTCCATATTTTTCTGTTTTTGTACACATCTTCATTTTTTTCCATTAAGTGTTCAGCTTTCAGGTTCTTCCTGGTTGATGAGGGAAGCAGACATGTTAGCTTCAATAAGCTCACTCATACGTCAACCAGCAGGAGTGCTCAAGGAAGCAAATATCTAAAGTGGCTTGAAACTCACTTTGCTCCTGGTGATGTTAGCAATTGTAACCCCCTATTGATTTATAAAATGGAAAACATGTGGAAGAGTAGCTATTATTAAGGAGTCCAAATGGCTTTGGAAAAGCAACATCAATGGTTCAGGTTTTTCTTATCTTTAACAACGATCTGTCACCATCTTTTGTTTGAAATAGTAGTTTGCATGTTCTTTAATTAACATAGCTTATGGTATATTTATAGTAGCTCTGCTTACATAACAATGAGATGTGATGTCAAACTTGGATTCAGGACCTCAAACAAAAAAAATGGTCGCATATATTTCTTAAGGAAAAAATAGTCATTAATTATTCTAAAACATTTTTCATATTCTTCATAAGAAAACCACTTGTTTTGATTGAAGAACCCAAAAAAGACCATCAGACACCTCCAAACACATTTATCCAAGTTTGATGTTTCTACCCTCTAACCAAGTAGCTGAATGTTATGTTTAAGAGGTAGCTGTGTTTAGTTGTTGTTATGTTTGCACTTTATATATTGTTGCTCTTTCGTAGTTTGAACTAACCAGAACTCCCCATGTAGAGCTGGATGCCCCTACTAACTTCTTGGCCCGAGATGAGACAGAGTCCAGCTTCAGGGTGTCCTGGGATCACACCAAGGCAGAAGTCGATGGCTACATGCTAAGCTACAGCTCCTCTG
Source organism: Notothenia coriiceps (assembly GCF_000735185.1). Classification (NCBI taxonomy): domain Eukaryota; kingdom Metazoa; phylum Chordata; class Actinopteri; order Perciformes; family Nototheniidae; genus Notothenia; species Notothenia coriiceps. The sequence continues at coordinate 73 of NW_011333164.1, read as the reverse complement.
AGGGCTTGAGTGAGGAAATCCCTGTCGGGTCTGAGAGTACTTCCTACGTGCTGACTGGCCTCAGACCTGGGGT
>NW_011333163.1:40213-43509 GCF_000735185.1 Notothenia coriiceps | reverse complement strand
AGGCCCGTCTGAAGTTTACTAGAGAGCATTTAGATGATCCAGAAGAGGATCGGGAGAATGTTATATGGTCAGATGAAACCAAAATAGAACTTTTTGGTAAAAACTCAACTAGACGTGTTTGGAGGAGAAAGAATGCTGAGTTGCATCCAAAGAACACCATACCTACTGTGAAACATGGGGGTGGAAACATCATGCTTTGGGGCTGTTTTTCTGCAAAGGGACCAGGACGACTGATCCGTGTAAAGGAAAGAATGAATGGGGCCATGTATCGTGAGATTTTGAGTGACAACCTCCTTCCATCAGCAAGGGCATTGAAGATGAAACGTGGCTGGGTCTTTCAGCATGACAATGATCCCAAACACACCGCCCTGGCAACGAAGGAGTGGCTTCGTAAGAAGCATTTCAAGGTCCTGGAGTGGCCTAGCCAGTCTCCAGATCTCAACCCCATAGAAAATCTTTGGAGGGAGTTGAAAGTCCGTGTTGCCCAGCGACAGCCCCAAAACATCACTGCTCTAGAGGAGATCTGCATGGAGGAATGGGCCAAAATACCAGCAACAGTGTGTGAAAACCTTGTGAAGGCTTACAGAAAACGTTTGACCTCTGTCATTGCCAACAAAGGGTATAACAAAGTATTGAGATGAACTTTTGTTATTGACCAAATACTTATTTTCCACCATCATTTGCAAATAAATTCTTTAAAAATCAGACAATGTGATTTTCTGGATTTTTTTTTTCTTTCTCATTTTGTCTCTCATAGTTGAGGTATACCTAGGATGAAAATTACAGGCCTCTCATCTTTTTAAGTGGGAGAACTTGCACAATTGGTGGCTGACTTTGCCCCACTGTATATATAGGTTTTGCAGATGTGTGTGTTATTTAAAGGGACCTGTTGAATGTAGTTTCATGATTCTTGCCCTGAGGACTCATAGGAATTTATTTCAGATATCTGTAAACATCTCCAAAAAACAAATCTGACTCGACAAGAAATTACAGCAGTCGGATAATCAAATGGCCAAATCGCCCAGGTTAATCTTACTTCTATGTTAAGCAAACATCAAATAATAACCCTGCTGTAGGGATGGTTATCGTTAAAGTTTTAACGGTACTGCTACTTTTATCGACACCGCTTATCAATCCGGTGCTTTAACGGTACTCTTATCGGTTCTTTTAAAAAAAAAAAAAGGTAAATTAACTAAACAAAATAAATTAAATACATAATATTTCACGTCAAAAGAAACGACAATGTTTTAACAAACCGTATTAAATAATCTGATGACAGAATTGTAAACAGAATAGCTGAAACTTTAAAATAAATAAATAACTCTGTTACCTCTAATCATTAACCCATGTTTGTATAATTGAGTTAACTCCGTGTGTTGCTGGTAGCATACATAACACCTGACGTGGAAACGTTAGTTGTGGATGGGGCTACAGAGCTACTAGAAAGACAGTCGAACCCGGTGCATTCCTCCGCCTGAATGTGGTGCACTTTTGCTAAATGTTTAGACAAATTGCTTGTGTTACCGCCCTTACATGCTAAACTCTTATTGCACTTTAGGCAACGAGCATCAAGACGGGTAAAGTTTAACCACAGCTCGGAGCGCGTTCTCTCCGCCATCTCCTCCGTGTGTGTGTGTGTGTTGCTGCATGTAGCAGCTGCGTGTGTGTGTAAACTGCCCCGCCCCCTCGCACACAGACGGGGGAGAGAGATTTCTCGTCTGGATTGGAAAGATCAAAAATACAAAAAATAATCATAGACCCATTTTGCAGTCTTTTTGCATATTAGAAACGGAGTTGGCGAAACTAAAACTGCAATATAATGTTTGTGTAGCAATAATATATATGACAGATATTTTAGATGTCTCCAGTACCGATAACGTCGGAGCTTAACGGTACCACGGTCTTTAATAATTCAGCCCCGGGGCCCGTTTAATACCGGGGCTCAGTACCCATCCCTACCCTGCTGTCAGCGGTGGTCTAACCAAGTTTTTCGACAGGCTTCCTTTTCTTAACGTACTTGTGTGCACCCTGTTTACCTGTGCAAAGACAGATTATTTGTGACATTTCAAGTAGAAGGAAATTCAGTTTTACTTCTTGTTCACTTTGTTCACTACTTGTTTGAATCATGTACGTCATATAATAAACTGTTTCATTATAGAATACGTTTATTATAATAATAATAATAATAGACGTTTCAATACCTTTTCACTGTTTAAATTGCAGTCTCAAATTCGGAGATCAATACATTTTTTTATGCGTTTCCAGACGTAAGAGACTGACGGACTGGGACACAGACATCACTCCCCTGGTTGGAGAGGAGCTTTTAGTCGAGGTTCTGGATGATATTCCCCTCACAATGCATAACTTTGTGAGTAGCTGTGACATGTTTTTTTGGCTTCTTTGTTATACCTTATATTAACAGAGGGCCAACCTGTAAGGAGCTGGCTTGGTTGATATTCCACTTTATATTTGGGTTCATAAATATATATTTTGCTTGAATGTTTCTTCAATGCTTAAGGTGTAATGTAAATGTTGTGGCTTTTTTTCTGTGCAGGTACGGAAAACATTTTTCAAGCTGGCTTACTGTGATTTTTGCCACAAGTTTCTTTTTAACGGCTTCAGATGTCAGACATGTGGCTACAAATTTCACCAGCACTGCAGTAGCAAGGTCCCTACAGTGTGTGTGGACATGGACACAGTGAGCAAACGGTGAGTTGAGGAAGGGTTCGAAATCGCCAATGAGGGCAATATTTCTCCCTGTTTGAGTGAAGGGAAGGCTGGATTACTTTCTGAACTTCATTTTTATTAAGATAAACTCCAACTGCACCTGTGTCAATGGATGGAGTAATGCTCTTAACTCAAAGTCGACATACTACCTTCTTTAGAAGCTTGAAACCACATTTCAATGTCTTCTTCAACTTGCTCAGTTCTCATAACTGTTTCAGAGGGACTTTGAAGTTCATTAACACAAACAATATATAGGCTGATTAACAGATGTCTCCTTCACAATGTATGTGAAATATAAAAGTCTAAACAACAAGTGGGTGCAATACAAACATATAAATACACAAATAAAAAAATCAGGTTAACAGCAAAGATCAGAAAAATGTGATCACTCTGGGTAGGTTGAATATAGTTACATGTAACGAGAGTTGCACCAACTTCCTTAAATCGGTCTTCCTTTGTCTGACACCTTGTTTAAATTTTTCTTTGGTCTTATGCCTTTTCTCTTATTTTTTTGTCAGGTGTGATCCTAATCTCTGCACAGATGAGTACCCACGGATACTATTGCCAGA
>NW_011333163.1:38885-40183 GCF_000735185.1 Notothenia coriiceps | reverse complement strand
CACGCACACAGGCAACTAGCCTTTAACCCCAGAGCCTGCTGGGTAAGCTAACCCTAACAAAATAAAATTCAAGTGTCAGTTAATCTTTAGGGCCAAACTGTGTTGGGGTGTGTGTGTGTGTGTGTGTGTGTGTCGTGGTGTTGTGTGTGTGTGTGGTGTGTGTGTGTGTGTGTGTGTGTGTGTGTGTGTGTGTGTGTGTGTGTGTGTGTGTGTGTGTGTGTGTGTGTGTGTGTGTGTGTGTGTGTGTGTGGTGTGTGTGTGTGTGTGGTGTGTGTGTGTGTGTGTGTGTGTGTGCGTGCGCCACTAAAATGATCACCATTTACGAAGGAATGAGTTGCGTAAAAAGGAACGGTACCTTAAGAATTAATACGTTGTTTCTCGTCAGCCTTTGACAACTGGGCGCTGCTGCGTTCCAAAGTTGAACATATGTAACATTGTGGGCAGCATTTTTGATGGCGCCTTCCACACGTGTACATTGGACAGCACTGGCTGGATGTAAGTGAAGCAAGGGAAGTGTACGGCCGCTTAGAATTATAAAATGGTGACCATTCTACTTGAGTTCCACAGGATGGACCTCCTGTCTTCCGAATCAGCCTCCGCTTCCTTTGCTTGGTGGGAGATGGCAGTCTCTACCAAGAGGCATGCGCTCCACCTCTACTTCCAAATGGTTCATATGGTCAGCCAAGTGGGCCCCTGCTCGGTGTCAGCTTTATAGAGGTCAGTGGATTGGTTGCCTCTTCCATGTTTTCAGTGGTGATCTAACATGCGTAAGGAGATAATTGCTATAGAATGCTACCGGTACCGCGTTCTAATCGTGTAAGAGCTACAATGGATGTAAAACCTCAAATCCACCTGTGAAAAAGGAAAAAAGAAGGCCAAACTTCGTAACCAGCTATGGTGCATCAGAAATGTTTATCCTTACCAACTGCTGATCTAACTTCTTTATATAATTTTCGTAGGCTGTCAAGTTAACGCTAAAAAAAAATTATTTCTGCAGTAGCAATTATTTTAACGGCGAATTAAGCATGTGTATTTTGTCCTCGTGGTTCCGCCCGTAGTTTCAGAGGCGATGATCCATTAGTTTATTTTATTATTTTATCTACAAGCTGATGTGCCCCGCTCTGCCTCGTCCGCTTGCGTCGACCATCACTCTCCAATTCTTTGCTCATCCATGCAGGCACCGACTGGCCATCAGGGAGACCGGTTTGTAGGGTGTTGTATGGTGCTGCGGCTGCTGATTGAGAGAGAACCTTACGTGATATTGTGTTAGCTGCGCTAACGATAATATGACCTTTTTT
>NW_011333163.1:22317-38840 GCF_000735185.1 Notothenia coriiceps | reverse complement strand
TCATACAATAATACAATACAAAGTGTGTGTGTGTGTGTGTGTGTGTGTGTGTGTGTGTGTGTGTGTGTGTGTGTGTGTGTGTGTGTGTGTGTGTGTGATGGATCGTTGGAGCTATGTGCAACTCAAGGCATATGCTCGAACTGGAGCTGCCTGGACGCTGCAATCATGTTGCGCGCACTATCCGTGCTGACTTTTCGTACAATGTCCCACTGTCTGGCTACCTGCATAAAGTGAAGTGCTCGGCGCAGTTGTCGGCGAAATGTCACTCCTCTGTTTTCATTTAAACAGCTCCTTATATCTGTTAGCGCAGCTAGCTAGCTCCAGATGCTAACAACAACAACAATACACGTAAGGTCTCTCACTCGCGCCACACCCTCCCGGTCCTCCCGATGGCCAGTTGGTGGCTGCCGGTGAGCGTGGAAGTGTGGTCGACCGCAAGCGGACGGCGTTATTAACGCGTTAACTTGACAGCCTTATTATTAATACGTTAGACCGGCCGCTCTCCCCCATGTGACGTCACATGCGGGTTGTCTTTTTTTATGCAGAAGTAAAAATGTCTTACAAAGACGACGCCAGATGTCACTTTAGTGTATATGTATGTATATTTTTTAGAAAATCTAGTGTATACATAATTTTACTACACATTTATTCACTGGGGTCTCTAACCTGCAATTTGCTCTTTAATGTTTTAATCCGAACTAAAACTCTACACAAACTCAATACTGATGTTTTCATTGTTGGTTGAATCAATCGAGCAGCCTACATTCAAAGCCTTACTGATGTAAAAATAGATGATCATTGGGTGGTAAATTGATTGACTGTTATTGAATGATTATTTTCAGGCAGACCGTATCATGTTTCCAGATAAATGAACTCATCTTTTTCAAAAAATGTCTTGCATATTAATAAAATGTCCTGTACTAAACCCAACTTTTTCAAATTTGTATTCATTATCCATTCTATTGACAAACACACCAGTAGTGTAGTTCCCTTCATGCCATAAATCTTTTGAATGTTTATCTTCTACTCGAACTAATCTGTCCTTCTCTTCTTGTTGTGTTTGAGTCATTGCATGTTGGATTGCTTTCACCGATACTCATTTTATTTCAAATGAAAATTGGCACATAAAGTCCTCTCCACAGTTTGGTGAAAACAACGTGTGTGTGTGTGTGGCTGACTGTCTTCTGCCTGTCTGTCTCTTAACCCTTCATCTTTCTTCCTGTGTGACTTCCTCTTGCTCTGCCTCCGGAGCAGAATCATGTATCGCACGTATAGGATGTGAGTACCTCCTTCCCCGCCTCTTCTACGTGTTGTCATTGTAACAACTCCTCTGAATGCAATCTAACATTCATCAGTCATATGACTAATGGACCAAAAAGTTAGCTGTCACATTTGAGTTTTGTTCTTTCTTCTTCACATTGCAGGGAATCAGTGTCTGTTCCGGACTAATGTTCAAAATGTGCTGCTGTCACTTTGCAACGTGACTCATTCTTCTTCTTCCCTATCATCCCTTTGTCTTACTTATCCATGTTATCTTAACTGTACCTGGAAATGAGATGAACTGTGCTCTGCTTGGTCTTATAATGTCAGCTACAAATATATAATGTTTTCTTGAAGAATCTGCCTTTTGACAGCTGCAAAAGGCCCATTACACCTAATAATGGTCACATACACTGAACAAAAATACAATAGCAACACTTTTGTTTTTGCTCCCATTTTTCATGAGCTGAAATCTATTTACACAAAAGGCCTATTCCTCTCAAATATTTCTCACAAATGTGTCTAAATCTGTGTTATTGCGCACTTCTCCTTTGCCAAGATAATCCATCCACCTTACAGGTGGGGCATGTCAAGCTGATCAGACAGCATGATTATTTTAAAGGTGTGCTCACAATAAAAGTTTTATCAGACCGTGCCACAGATGTCGCGGGAGCGTGCAATTGGCATGCTGACTGCAGGAATGTCCACCAGAGCTATTACCATACCATAAGCCATCTCCAAAGACGTTTCAGTATATCCAACCGGCCTCACAACCGCAGACCATGTGTAACCACACAACCAGGACCTCCACATCCGGCATCTTCACCTGCAAGATTGTCTGAGACCAGCTGATGCAACAATCGGTTTGCATAACGAAATAACTTCTGCACAAACTGTCAGAAACCGTCTCGGGGGAAGCTCATCTGCATGCTCGTCGTCCTCACCCTGGTCCTGACTTGAATGCAGTTTTTCGTCGTAACCGACTTCAGTAAGCAAACGCTCACCTTCGAAGGTGTCTGGCACTTCGGAGAGGTGTTCTCTTGACGGATAAATCCCGGTTTTCACTCTACTTAACTCTATAAAGAAGATGTGTTGCACTGCGTGAGGCAAACGTTGGTCACACCAGATACTGACTGGTTTTCTGACACCCTACAGTTCTTACAGTAATAAATGTATCTTCTCAAAATAAAAGTGCACATTTTAGAGTGGCCTTTACTTGTGACTAGCTTAAGGCACATCTATGCAACAATCATGTTGTCTAATCAGCATATTGATATGCCACACCTGTGAGGTGGATGGATTATCTTGGGAAAGAAGAAATGCTCACTAACAGTCAGACATTTTGTGAACAATATTTGAGAGAAATAGGCCTTTTGTGTACATATAAAGTCTTGGAACTTTGATTTCAGCTCTTGAAAAGTGAGAGCAAAAACCAAAGTGTTTATATTTTTGTTCAGTGTATATCCTAAACCTTTATTATTTAAAATTTCTATTGGTTTAATGCTGTCAAATCTGTACTAAAAGTGATGATACTGATATGAGCTTTTAAATTGTATCAATCAAATTTTCTAATAAATCTCAGTTACCAATTCTGATGGGTTACTATGAACCCGGCTAGATCTACCAAGGCATTGCATAGAGTTTGGTTCATCTAAACATAGTAATCATGTGGGTATCATGTGGGTGTCTTGTGGTGTGTTCAAACATAATAATAATAATACATGGGACTTTTATAGCGCTTTTCATGAAACTCAAAGACGCATGAAGTACATTTTTCACACGACACGATTTGATGCCAGCCGAAGTGAGAAATTCACGCAGCTCTGTTTTCACCCACTGTTGTGATGCCCCTGACGTCATGAGGTTGTTACATTTCAGAAATGATAGCGGTATGTGCGCACCCAGCACTCTATGATAGTAACTTCTATGCACAAAGATCACTTGGAAATGTATTTGTAAAAACCTTAGGCTGATATAAACGATAACGTTCCTTGTCCTTATAATGTTTGTCTTTTTCCATATAGGTGTTTCACTCCTTTCTGAAGGAAACTAATGCTAAATGTTTGTTATAGATCAGTGCTGATCAGCTCTTATCCTGTCAACCCAACTGTAATTTGGATCAGATCAGTCTTCATATCACTCTCATATCAGTTTCTTCCAGACAGATCTTCATAAGACTCAAAGCAGGGATATCCTGGAGTGTGAACATACGCTACAGATCAATGACTATATTTAAATGTAGTTAAACTCAAATGTATGTCTTATATTTAATTGTATTGATTTGTTTTATTGTACTTTTTTTTATAAAAGTTGCAATATGAAGATCACTGTTTGGAAGTCAGTATTTTATCCTCCTTTTTTGATTTGACCCTGAACTGAAAACATGTATTCATTACATATAAGAGATATATTCACTGCCACGGATTCTCAAATGAATAAGTCAAGGTTTGTGTCTGTCAGGACCCGAGCTAAAAAGCACTGATCTGCAATACAATCAACTAAATATACTGCCCCCCCTCCTATATCCCCATCTATCCTTCTATCCAGCCAAGCCCGTCAGAATGCCCAGCACAGCGAGTCCTCCCACCCCTCTATCCCAAAGGAGTTCCAGTTGGACCTGGACATGATCGAGATGGACCAGAGCAGAGTGTGTGAGCTGCCGGATCTGGTCCAACACAAGCTGGACGGGCTGCTGGAGCCCATCAAGATCCCTGAACCCAAGTAACCACCCAAATCATCTTGGCAATAATATTCTCAACTTTTGTGCTTCAGTGTACAATTCTGTCTGATTTCAAATATTTTTTGTGTTTTAAAGGATGCGTTCTGTCTCTCCTCACTATGATGACCTCCACAACAGCACGGCCTCCACCATCAACTTTGTTATCTCTCAGGTGGCTAGCGGGGACATTAACAACAGCATACAGGCACTGGCACAGGTATGGAAACATGAAAATGATGTCTAACATCTAGAAGCGGCAAAACTGCAAAAATCCTCATTCAAGGTTTTTATTTGTCATACGAACATAGCTACAGTGTAGTTATGAAGATGAACATTTTAGGTCACAGGCTCCTCCAACAGTGCACCCCAATAAAACAGATAAACATAAAAATATAGTGCAAGTAAATAGTAAATACAAAAAGAAAAATAGTTTAAAAAAGCGAAATGGTGCAATAAGAGTCTAAATGTCAGTTATTGGAATATGATATATTAGATAAATAATTTCTAAGTAGCAGCCAGCCTTACGATTGAGGGCGGTGCAGCTGCCGTACCAAGCCGGGATGCAGCCAGTCAGGATACTCTCTATGGTGCACCTGTAGAAGTTGCACAGTATCCTGGAGTCCATGTTGAACCTCCTCAGCCTGCGGAGGAAGAAGAGCAGCTGTCAAGCTTTTTTGGTGATGGTGGTGGTGTGAAGAGTCCATGTCAGGTCCTCAGTGATGAGTCCATGTCAGGTCCTCAGTGATGTGGACACCGAGGAACCTGAAGCTGCTGACTCTCTCCACCGTAGTCCCATTGATGGCGATGGGGGCGTGCCCCTCTCTCTGCTGCTTCCTGTAATCCACAATCAGCTCCTTGGTTTTGCTGACGTTGAGATGGAGGTTGTTATCCTGGCACCAAGATGTCAGGTTTTCGACCTCCTCTCTGACATGAAAAAAAATTTCAACGTTATACTTCTAGTGACAAACCTTCAGTCATAAAACTAGGAGGAAAAACTATAATGGGACTTGACTTTTGACAATAAGTAGATGTATATTCTCTATATAGTGACGGTGCCTAAGAGTTTACTTATCAGTTTCCAAACACAGACAGTCCTGCTCGATTTTTCGTGACTAGACGGTTATTAGTTGATTTTATGACGGGGGAGGATATAGGGGTAGATAGGAAGATAGGTCGCGTTCGGGCAGTCTTACGGTCGTGTCGCTCAGGAGGGTGGGGAGATAGGGTTTCCTAAGGTCAACCTTGGACCCTGTACTAGCTCTACCTGGTCTCGTCCTCAACACACTCGACGGCCTAGACCAGGTTTTGGTTCGCAACGCCCGACCGACCTCGCGGGTAGTTCTAGGGACTTGGGTTCATTGTGGGTCTTATGTAGACCCGTTATTAAAGAGTTGAAAACCACCGAAGCGTCACATTTAAGACAGACTAAGGTTTATAAAAAAACCCACAAAATTTCTACGCCAAGACAGAGAGGAGTGATACTACTGGAGCGTGTTTGTCGTGCCGGAGGTGGAGTTGAAACAATAGAGAGTCCACCGATGCCCCTGTAATTGTTGTCGTATGTCCGTGACCGTGTCCATACCTTGTCTTTTACTACAGATGTAGATCTTCGCCGTTTTGACGTTTCTTAGGAGTAAGTTCCAAAAAGTAAACAGTATGCATTGTATCGAATGTCACATCAATACTTCTACTTGTAAAATCCAGTGTCCGAGGGAGGTTGTCACGTGGGGTTTTTGGTCTATTGTATTTTTATACACGTTCATTTAATCATTTTATGTTTTTCTTTTATTCAAATTTTTTCGCCTTTACCACGTATTCTCAAGATTTACAGTACAATAACCCTATACGATATAATTCTATTTATTAAAGATTCAATCGTCCGGCGGAATGCTAACTCCGCCGTACGTCGACGCAATGGTTCGGCCCTACGCGGTCAGTGGGGGGGGGGGGGGGGGGGGGAGGGACCTATTAGAGATACCACGTGGACATCTTCAACGTGTCATAGGACCTCAGGTAACAACTTTGGGGAGTCGGACGCAATCCTTCTTCTCGTCGACGTTCGAAAAAACTCACTACCACCACCACACTTCTCAGTACAGTCCAGGAGTCACTACTCAGGTACAGTCCAGGAGGTCACTACACCTGTGGCTCCTTGGACTTCGACCGACTGAGAGAGGTGCATCAGGTAACTACCGCTACCCCCGCACGGGGAGAGAGACGGACGAAGGACATAGGCTGTGTAGTCCGAGGAACCAAAACGACTGACAACTCTACCCTCCAACAATAGGACCGTGGTTCTACAGTCCAAAAGCTGGAGGAGAGACGATCACCACCGTGCGTCATCACACACTTGTCCATCATCTCCTCCTCCCACTCGTGCGTCGGAACTCCCGAGGCCACAACTCACCACCTCCCTACACTACAAAGGGTGGGCGTGACGAACCCCAGACGGGCAGTCCTTCAAGTCCTAGGTTAGGTGCGCGGGGAAAGTGTGTTGCGCCAAGGTCCGGTCCAAGCCTCGATCTCCCGCGCTATAGTGGTCAAAAAGGACAAGTGTGGCGTTCGCCTCGGCCGAGAATCGTGGCTTTTGGCCACGAATGGTTCGTGGTTTCTTTAACAGCCAGATCTGCGTTCTTGGCGTATGCAGTCTTCCCCGCTCAAATTGGACTCGATTGTCAAACTACCGCTCATGCCGTTTAATTTCAAACATTGTTCCGTCATCGCGACTGTTCACTCATCTTGCGTTGTGTGTGAATTTTTAGTTTATTTGTGTGAAATCCTTTCAGTCCGTTGGATTGGTCCGAAGCAAATAAACATGGGAAATTAGTGGCAAGCCACAATACTAGTAGGACACCTCTCCGTTCCGTCTGATCCTACAACTCTAGTGGCTAGAATAAGCACGTGATTTGCACGTCTACACTCCGTGGCCAACTTTCTCACGGTGGCTGATGGTCAACCCACTCGAGCGTTACGTAGCTAAGCATCGCGAAACTTATCCAAAAAAAAAATGGCTACGTAATGTATATTTTAGGACAGCCGTGAGTCGTCCTGCTAGAAACTAAGAAACCGAACGCGTGCATACCTCCGGCTCTCAGAGTCAATAAGTTGTGTGTACCTGTCGCTCCTCGATTTCTTTTTGCGTCAGCGTGGCAGTGTTGTATCGATGTTTACTTTAGCAACCGTTTGTGAACCATCTAAAAAGTGTTCTTTCTGCCAGTCGAACTCTTTGCGAGCCCGTTTAACATTTGCTACCGTTTCAATGTGTACCATCATGCTCCTTGAATCGGCTGCGTTTATTTCCTCGCTACATCCCCCAGACGCCGAGCTTTTCTCTTTGAACTTCAATCTGTAATACACAAGTTAGTGAGTCACTCCAAAGACAGTCTCTCATAACAAATCAAATCACTGACACATGCCGTTATTGAGAAATGTTACAGAAGGAATGCACGTCGTCAATAACGTTCTCGACATACAATCTTTGTTGTTTTGCAATAAACATAAATAACAAGTATATCTATGGTGACTCGCAAAGCTACGCAGTGACCACTGCAATCCGGATACTTACTACAATCCGTGTAGTCCGACTGCTAAGTCGACATACGCTAACGTGATGCTATGCTACACTAAGCTGTAATCAACTATGTCCGCCGCTTAATGTAAGGCTACGTTTTATACTATGAATTGACCATGCTCTCACAATACTGGTTCTCAACATAGGAATATACGTCTCGAAGTATTTCCATTGTTCTTTGCCGTATTACCCTACACCTCATGGTCATCTGCTCGTGGTTGATTAGTACTGAAAGAACAAAATGGAATTTATTGAGACGACTTGTATGAGTCTCATTTCATTTAACGGATATTGCTGGAGTGTAATTTATTAGTAATTACAACGTTAACGAGCACTAATTGTTAGCACGTTTATGCTGGGACATAGCGTATGTCGAACGGTCGGACTACACGAATTGTGAGTAAGTACTCCGATTTGAGTGGTCCACTCGTCTTTCGTCACCAAAAATATACGTTGGTTATTTGTTTATTGGAAAGCTGTTTGTCGAGAAAGTATTGACGAATGTCATCCCTTCTGTAAATTCTCTCAATAACCGGCAGGTGTCAATTTGATTTGGTGGTAGACGACTGTCCTGTGGAGTGACTCCACTAACTTGAGTAGATAGAGATTGAAAGTCCAAAGGGAAAAGTCGCGTCTGGGGTATAGCGGAGAAATACTACGCAGCGATTCAAGGAGCATGATGAACACATGAACCGTAGCAAATGTTAAAACGGCTCGCTAAAGAGTTCGACTGGCGAGAAAGAACTTTTAGATTTCACAACGGTTTGCAAAGTAAACATCATAAAAGCCACGCGACGCAAAGAGAAAGAGGAGCTGAGGTACACACAACCTATTGACTCTGAGAGCCGGAGGTATCACGCTTCGTTTCTAGTTTCTAGCAGAGACGACTACACGACTGTCCTAAAATATACTTACGTAGCCATTTTTTGATAAGTTTCTGCGATGTTAGCTACGTAACGCTCGAGTTGGGTTTGACATCAGCCACACGTGAGAAAGTTGGCCACGTGAGTGTAGAACGTGCAAATCACGTGGCTATTCTTAGCCACTTAGAGTTGTAGGGATCAGACGACGAGAGGTGTTACTAGTTATTGTGGCTTGCCACAATTCCATGTTTATTTGCTTCGGACCAATCACAACGGACCTGAAAGGATTCACACAAATAAATAAAAAATTCACACACCAACGCAAGATGAGTGAACCAGTCGCGCGATGACGAACAATGTTGAAAATAAAACGGCATAGCGGTATTTGACAATCGAGTCCAATTGGAGCGCTGAGCGGGGGAAGACTGCATACGCAAGAACGAAGATCTGGGCTGTTAAAAAACCACGAAACCATTCTGGCCAAAAGCCACGATTCTCGGCCGAGGCGACGCCACACACTTGTCCTTTTTGACCACGAATAGTCCGAGATCGAGGCTTGACCGGGACTCTTGGCGCAACCACACTTTCCCCGCACTAACCTAGGACTTGAAGGACTGCCCGTCTGGGGTCCGTCACGCCCACCCTTTGTAGTGTAGGAGGTGGGAGTTGTGGCCTCGGGGAGTTCCGACGCACGAGTCGGGAGAGGAGATGAGGGACAAGTGTGTGATGACGCACCGGNTCGCGATTAATCGCACATTTTTTATCTGTTCTAAATGTACCTTAGAGGAATATTTTTCAAGTTTTTAATACTCTTATCCATATTTGTCCACTCATATGTTGATAAGAGTATTAAAAACTTGAAAAATATTCCTCTAAGGTACATTTAGAACAGATAAAAAATGTGCGATTAATCGCGATTAACTATGGACAATCATGCGATTAATCGCGATTAAATATTTTAATCGACTGACAGCCCTAATTAATAAACATGGATCACAATGCTAGTTTTGACAGAAGAGGTTGAAAATGTGTATTCGTATGCATATGACAGACCACAACCTTATAATTATGAGCCTGCTAGGAGGCCAAGAGACCAGAGGCCTGTACGACGAAGCCGGTTCAACCTAACCTGGATATGTTTGAGTTAGCCGGTTGGCCTAATCCAAAACATACGCGCTCTCGCTAAACGGTCCTACGACGCGGGTTATCAAATGGATCGCTTAAGCCAGCCGTGTCCCATCTAGTTAGGTGCGCGTTCACATTAAAGGGGCGGGGTTAGCAACATTTGACCAATCACAAACATGGAGAAGCGCACTGACAGATCAGCGTCATACTTCCTGAATGAAAAGTCAACTATAATATTAGACAAATATGAAGAAGTTAAACTTTAAACATCCATGACTTAAACAATTTATCCAGGATCAAAGCCATATATGCACACCTGCAAGGTGAATACAGCTGGTAAAAGAAAAAGTGTTTGAATGCATACATGAACAGGTTTATGATCTCACTAAGACACGAGTGGATCTGACTTTAATTACATTTGATTCGAGTGTTTCGTCAACTTAATGTGTTGCTTAAAATAATACTTCTGCATAGGGCTGAACGATATCTCGTGTNCAACTGCTGACTAACTTCTTTATATAATTTCTAGGGCTGTCAAGTTAACGCAAAAAAAAATTAACGCAACTAATTATTTTAACGCGATTAACGCATGTGTATTTTTTGTCCCCCGTAGTTTCAGAGCGCATCGAGTTTAAAATACCATCTACAAGTTGATGCTGACAGCCCCGCACCTGCCGTCCGCTTGCGGCAGACAACACTTCCACGCTCACCAGCAGGGCCATCGGGAGGGTGTGTGTATGTGTGGCGCGAGCGAGCGAGAGAGAGAGAACGGGCACACCTTACGTGTATTGTTCTTGTTAGCATCTGGTGCTAGCTAGCTGCGCTAACGCGTTTCTGGAGGGTCTAATATAAGGAGCTGTTTAAATGAAAACAGAGGAGTGACATTTCGCAGACAACTACGCAGAGCACTTGACTTTATGCAGCTAGCCAGACAGTGGGACATTGTACGAAAAGTCAGCACGGATAGTGCGCGCAACATGATTGCAGCGTCCAGGCAGCTCCAGTTCGAGCATATGCCTGGAGTTGACACACACACACACACACACACAATAATAAACATTTGCATAAAGCATATTTGTCCACTCATATGTTGATAAGAGTATTAAAAACTTGAAAAATATTCCTCTAAGGTACATTTACAACAGATAAAAAATGTGCGATTAAGCATGGACAATCATGCGATTAATCGCGATTAAATATTTTAATCGACTGACAGCCCTAATAATTTCCACTACAACACAACAAGTCTAACGCATAGCTCCAGTGCTTGAAATTGCTGGTCCTTTATGAAGTAGGCAAACCCGACCTCAACACTTTTTACTTACCTGTGTAATCGTTTATCAAATGTGAATGTATAATATTGGGTTTTTCCTCCTTTTTTAGGAAGCGCTAAAATTCAACAACACAATGGGTATGTGATTCAAATCTAACAAAAACAGTTTTGATTTCCTGCTCCCTTTCAGAATTGGTATTCAGTTGTAGTTTTATCTCTGCTCTTTTTTTTGAAGTAATCGGTTGTCCTGCTTGTCATGCCTGCAGGTCCTGAGCCCTCACCAAAGCCCTCCACCAGCCCACCCTCTTCTCTGTTCACCCCAGGGAGTAGACCCCCCAAGTCTCCCTCAGAGCATAAGGAGCGCAAGCCTTCCTCTTCTGATGACAAAAAGAAAGTGGTATGTAGTCTTTGACATTATTCTCAAGTCATTGGTTGACCTATTCACATTGAAGAAATCTTGAGGAAAGGGGTTTACATTTAATTACATGACATTACATCTCATGTGATGTTTCAGCACCGAGGGGGCTACAGAGACTCCAGTTACTACTGGGAAGTCCACTCTCGAGAAGTCAACATTCAGAAGAGAATAGGTGCAGGTTCGTTTGGAACAGTCTTTAAGGGCAAGTGGCACGGAGACGTGGCCATCAAGATCCTGAAAGTCACTGAGCCAACGCCGGAACAGCTGCAGGCCTTCAAAAATGAAATGCAGGTCTTACGGTAAGAAGTGCTAACTTAAAGTCTCTTTTATTCAAAATTGGGCTTCTTCTGTGTTTTGGAAAATGTATTGAGACTATCATTCAAAATGCTCAATTTAAACAAGACAAAAAAACGGTCATATCCTTTTGTCATTTGTTCTGCTCACGGTAGTGTACAAAAAAAGATTCACAATCAAAACACAACTCTATTTAAACATTCCATGACACATAAACAAGCATGGATAACAGAAATAGATGGTCTCTGAATTAGAGTTACTTACATAAGAAAGAATATAATCATTGCCATACACAATAATTCACAATCAACAAAGGAGACAGACTACCTGCCACTTCATAAAGTCTACTTATCAATGCATACATTTACATACCAATACTTACAATTAATGTTCCTTTCTATGATCCCTGACGTCTGAATTTTGTCTGCTAATACACTGCTTTACCAGGTTCATAAGTAATAAGGTCTTTAACTTGACTACATATTTTCAGTTTAATTGTCCTGACTTATAAAGTACCAAATTGTCATTGCAGCGTAATCTGAAACACAATGTTAAAAACATTAATATTCCTCCTTAGTCCTTTTGAGTTCACATGAACTATGTAATATCACACCCAAATGTCTAAATTCAGACACACAATTTTAAACAAATTGTTACAGGGATAGTCAGTGGTGCATATCATCTGAATTCATAGAATTGTTCCTTCATAATAACCTATTCAATAGTACATTAAAAGAACTCTGTCGCAGCCACTTTGACTGCGATCTCAAAACGAACCAGTATTAGTCAAACATGTATATGACTCAATCATAACAGTTCCATAACTGTACCTCAATCTTTTCATTTCTGACACTATTGCCATTTTTGTAATCTTCAGGAAGACCCGCCACGTCAACATCCTGCTGTTCATGGGCTATATGACTAAGCCCAACTTCGCCATCATCACTCAGTGGTGTGAAGGCAGCAGCCTGTACCGCCATCTGCACGTCACAGAAACCAAGTTTGACACGATGCGTCGCATTGATGTGGCTAGACAAACAGCACAGGGCATGGAGTAAGACCTGCTTCTATACTCTATTTCCGCATCACCACTCAACCACTGCTGATAGGATTATCAAATACTAGAAATCACGTTTTAATTTCACGCAATTTTAAGCACTTTGTAAGAATGATAGTCAGTTTGGATTGAATAATTATTCCATGTTTACTTTTTATAAACTTGTTTATATTTCGTCAAACTTGTTTCAGCTGTAGATTAGAAGACATTTAAAAAAATGTTTTAGTATTGTTGGCCATAGCACAGGAAGCAATTTTATGGTATTGGTAAAAGTCGAGACTGGTTACACAGTGGAATCTCTGAATAAGCTGATGACGTAACCAAGAGGCTCTCTAATATTGTGCAGGATGTAATAAGTGGGGTCAAGTCTTGTAAAAAAGATTTTATTTCCTCCCCTTTCAGTTACCTTCACGCAAAGAACATAATTCATCGAGATCTGAAATCAAACAGTATCCTTTTGTTCCAGTGTTTTCTACAGAAAGCTTCCTTTCAACACCTCTCCCTTCTTATAATCTCTTGCTTGTTAATGGTTTTTGTGGCAAGTAAAAAGCACCAGACTTTGTTATGTTTCCTGAGCTGTTCTGCTAGATATTTTTCTCCACGAGGGCTGGACTGTAAAGATCGGTGACTTTGGCCTGGCCACAGTGAAGTCTCGGTGGAGCGGCTCTCAGCAGGTGGAGCAGCCCAGTGGATCCATTCTGTGGATGGTAAGCCTCTCTTCACACTATATGATGACTGTGAGTCCATGAAGAGACATCCAATTAAACTATTGTCACCTTTTCTCATTGTAAGTCATTAGAAAGTGCAGCATAAATATAAACGGGAAGCTCTCTGATTCAGTTCTCTCATATTCAAAGTTTATAATATTTTATGAATATTTATAACGTTTTTTAGATTATGTAGTATTAATCTAAAAAAGTAGTATTAGTAACACTTTCCTATTTGTTATTTTATGATAGTGATAGATTACTTTGCTTTTTTGATCCACATTCGATTTGAACAGTTTTCAACTATTTTAGAAATTAAAAAAAGTCCTTACAGTAGAAACAACCAAACCTCACAACATTTTAAAAGTGGTCCAAATATAGTGTGTTGGGGTTGTGGGACAACTCTTAGTTTTAGTCCTTAGTCCTAGTAAACACTTATTGTTTTTCTTTAGACTTAAACATTATTCTTTCCTTTGGCATGTGACTTCATCGGTTACATATGTCTATGTTTGTGATTGAAATGAGATATTGTGAAATTCAATGATTAAATGTGTGGATCTAGTATGATTTGACTGAGGGGAAAAACTTTTAAATACAATTTAAATAAACTGATTTAACTACGGACTATCCTGTAGACATGCTAAATAAAAACATACAAATAAGATTTGAGAATCAAGCAATTATCAGAGCACTATCGTAATATCTTATCACTATCAGAGACTGGATATATTTCCCTCACCTATCTCCGCTACAATGGGGAAATAAAATGACAGGCCACAATTTACATTTTATGTAAAAACTCATTGTTGTGAGTGTGGACAGAAAGGCTACATGTTAGCTTAGCCTGATAGATCAGAGGCCTGTACTACGAAGCAGGATTTTCACTTAGCGAGCTAACTTCAGGGAAAACTCGGGGTTTCCGGTCCTACGACGCTGGTTCTCTTTTTAGCGGGCTAGATCTCCATGGTAACTTATGCTGAGCGGCTAACCTGGCACGGAGCAGGTTAAGTTGCAGGCTAAGAGATCAACTCAGTGAAAGCACCGCCTGCTGACCAATCAGAGCTCAGTGTGTGGAGTTTAAAGGCCCTGACACACCAAGCAGTCACCAGACAACTCGCCATTGCCGACTGTTGCGTCACCATGTTCTCCTGCGTGTTGGCCATGTGTCGCACTGGAACACACCGCAAAGACTTCAGCCGAGCACGTACGAACTGCGCATGTGTGAGTGGCAATAACTCTCCTTACCAGCAGGCGGTGGTAGTGTGTATTCGTCATTCAAAAGAGACAACAACCGGAAGACAGAGAAGAAGAACAGACTGCGTGATCTAAACAAACAACAAATAGCGTGTGCGTTCCATTTTCACTCTCGTCCATCGAAAACATGTTTCGTGCGGTACTGGAGCTATCAGCCATTGGAGTGTTGCTTGTGGAAGACATTCTCAAGCAACCGTTTCGCTTCTCATGCACTGATTCGCTAGCTGAACAGCCAATCGGAGTGATTTCTTTGTCCGACTGCCTGTGGCCAAAACATGGCCGATTCAACATGTTGAATCGGCCGCGCGTCGGCCATGAAAGGCCAAATAAGGCGTGTCACGGCCAACGGTGTGGAACACACCAAATTGAGTTTGGGCGACAGAGCACGCTTCGTCGTCCGACTAACAAAAACGGCCGATTTCGGCCTGGTGTATCAGGGCCTAGAGCTATCAAGTCATATTACAGGAGAAAGGAAAACACAGAAATAACTGTCGTTGCAGGAAAAGACGGCCGGCAAAAATCACCGACTGTGTGAACGTGAAAATTAATAGAATATCACCTTCCCATTCTTCAGAGCAATTCTGACGTATTATAACATTAGCGGTTAAGAAAGCTTACTTAAATATCTGCCCACAACATAAGTAAACCGGATCAAAGTAACATTACGTACAGTCTGCTGCACTGTGGTGCCAGACCGTCGATTTGTGATCATATATTTCGCTTATACTAGTTCAGCTTCTTAAGCCGTATCTGGCCGTTGGCAACACTCACAAGTGCTTCACATACTGTATGCAGAAGCCTATTGATTTAACGTTTAACAACGATTAAGTTGACGAAACACTTCGAGTCAAATGTAATTAAAGTCAGATCGTGTCTTTAGACGGGGCAGTGATATCATAAACCTTGTTAATGTTACGCATTCAAACACTTTTTTCTTTCTTACCAGCTGGTATCCACCTTTGCAGTGTGCAGCTATGTTGGCCTTTTATCCGGTGATAAAGTGTTTAAGTCTATGGATGTTTAAAGTGTTAACTTCTTCATATTTGACTAATATTAAAAGTTCACTTTTCATTCAGGAAGTATGACGCTCGCTGTCAGTACGCTTGTCCATGTTTGTGATTAGCTCGATGCTTCCAAACACCACCCCTTTTTGATGTGAACGCGAACCTAACTCAGGGTTTCTCGCGGCGGTCTTTAAAAAGTCTTAATTTTGATAAATCTGAATTTAAGCCTTAAAAAGGTCCTTGAATATGACCAAAAAAAAATTTAGAAACAGTCTTAGATATGATTTTAGAAGTCTAAAAGATGATCGGATTTGAAAGGATACTTCTGTCGTTGCGATAGGTCTAAATGTGTTGTAGGGGGAAATGTTACGGGCTGCGAAAGTAGCCAGTACGGGTAATAGCCTTCCGTTCCCCCCCAACAATTTATATTGAAATAAATCAACATGGAAACCAGTAATCACTTAACTTTGTTTCCCCCGGTCCCTTATCGGAACACCAGCTAGTAACCTTAGCAACCAAGCTTCAGCTAGCGGGGGGGGTTTGTGGTGGTGTGGTGTTGTGTGGTGTTGTGTGGGGGGTGGGTGTGGTGGGCAGTCAGAAACTCAGTATCTGGGTCGAATGACTTGAATTTAGTGCTTGTTGAAACCAGTGGAGGAACGTCGGAGAGGAAGGGAGAAGGAGAATAGTGTTGAAAGCCGGTGCTGCACTTTGCAAAAATAAAATTAGCGTCTGGTTTTGCTAATGTAGCGTTAGCTTAGTGGCAGCGTGTAGCTTGAGGTGGGCGAGCAGCTCCCACAACACCACCGGGCGGACCTCCGGAAGCGGCGACGTGTGAGGACTGCTGGTAACACCTACCGGTAGTTGAACACGGGCATTCATACAACAGCAACGATTGAAAGATTGTAGCCGAAGGCC
Organism: Notothenia coriiceps; assembly: GCF_000735185.1. NCBI lineage: Eukaryota > Metazoa > Chordata > Actinopteri > Perciformes > Nototheniidae > Notothenia > Notothenia coriiceps. Next base: position 22,380 of record NW_011333163.1, on the reverse strand, counting down.
GAGCAGGGAGCTCTGAATATAGCTCTTTGACACGCACCGCACTTACGCGCGACACACACTGAG
>NW_011333163.1:13493-22272 GCF_000735185.1 Notothenia coriiceps | reverse complement strand
AAAGGAGCCGTTTTGAGCTTGCTACAAAAACTGGCTTTTTTTTTAACTCCTACGTCAAACGCTTCATATTACGTCACATGGGGAGCAACTTTCTCAGATCCCTTCTCTGCCCAATCGCGGTAGTACGATTTGTAGTTGTCGTGATTTAGGAGCGGTATTTTTTTCTGTCAATTTTACATGGCATTTTCACCATTTTGAATCATGGTGAGCTTCTCAGGATCATCGGTCCACAGGTTTCCCTTATCAGGAAAAGGACCCGGAGTTAGCTTCCGTTCCGCCTGGTGGCGTGTGCGAGGTGCATCCACCTCCCTCAGCACATACTCTCCACAGCTGAGGCCTATCAAACAAAACGTTTAGGCAGGAAACGCTGTATTACATCGTCTTCTTCCCCCCCCTCTTGCTCTCTCTCTCTCCCCCTTCCACTGCTCTCTCTCTCCCCTTCACTGCGGCTCGTCTCCTCTCCCCCCAGCAGCACCGTGAGACGTAGTGTGGAGTTGCATTAGTAAACGCCTGTGTGGCTGTACTCCTCAGCCTTCCGTCTCCTTTGCTTGTCCCCCTGTCTGTGTTGTCATGTGTGGGCGTGTGGCTGTCATCCTTGCTCCCGGCTCAACCTCCACTTCACCTGCTGCAATCAGCTGTGCACCCTCCCCGGAGCGCCGACTACACACCTGCTTTCCATCAAGCATTTTACAACGGCATACAAATGGAGCTCCACAACCTTCTTCGCCAGATCATTGTAAAACCACAGTGGATCATAACTTCAAGCCTACTTAGCATTATAGCTATTATTCTCATACCTGGATAGTTTTAGCGTCTAACGTGGTTTTCTTCTTGTGCTCCAGGATCATTCTTCCGACCGCCGTGTTTGCCCGTCACCTAGCGCCACGTTCCTCGCCGACTCTAGCGGATTCTACTGCCCACTCTCCTAATAAACCCTTTTCAACACTTCTGCCGTTTTCCTGCGTTTTGGTCCAGAAACGAATGCGCAAGTACAGCCGTATCTCGCGTTACGCTGAAGTGCACACTCCACACTACGTCTTACGGTGCTGTGTACCGAGGGGAGAGGAGAGAGAGGAGCGAAGGGAGACGATGAGGCAGGGGCTCAGAGCTAAGGAAGTGTCCCCGTCGGTCGAAAAAAATAGTGTCGGGAGGATAAAAAATTATTTTGGACGAATCTGGACGAGAGTTAAAAATAAAAGAATACCCTGCGTACACTCACTTACAAACGGGCGATTAAAATGAAACCGGACAGCACGTTTTGTGTAGCACACAGTTATTAAAACCTCCTTGTCAACATAAACACACTGCACAAAACATTTTAGCAACCCGCGATTAATACACACACCACACAGTACGTAGCTACAGCTGCGCCGCTGGGCTGTCACACACACACAGTACGTAGCTACAGCTGCGCCGCTGGCTGTCAGCCAGTCGCACAGCTGGCTGCGCGCTGGCTGTCAGCCAGTCGCACAGCTGGCTGCGCCGCTGGCTGTCAGCCAGTCGCACAGCTGGCTGCGCCGCTGGCTGTCAGCCAGTCGCACAGCTGGCTGCGCCCGCGAATTCCTGGCCCGCAAATTCGCGGGTCTAGCTAAGTACTGAGTGTGTGTATTTCGCGGGTTGAGTGATGTAAAATGACAATGGTATCCCGTGGAGGAATTCTGAAATGTTTTACCGTTACATCACAAAAACGCACAGCAGAACCAGACCCTGGAGCACCGGCCTCTTTATTTACTTACTCCCCTTCATCCCCTACTATGGGTAATAAGGCTGAGATGAGAACCCTCCATCGTATTTAGGCCTTAGCAATATGCTGCGCCTCTCCCTATGTATGGATGGGTACCGAGCCCCGGTATTAAACGGGCTCCGCCCGGGCCAGAATTATTAAAGACAGTGGTAACGTTAGCTCCGACGTTATCTGACTTTTTATCGGTACTGGAGACATATGTCATATGTATTATTGCTACATAAACATTATATCACAGTTTTAGTTTAGCCAACTCCAGTTCTAAAATGCAATAAGACTACAACATGCGTCTATGATGTATTTTCGAGCTTTCCAATCCAGACGAGATCTCTCTCTCCCGTCTGTGTGCGAGGGGGCGGGGCAGTTTGTAAAGGTCTCCTGACTGTGTTACAGACTGTCATCCTGGTTAGTGGTTACTCTGGGTTCTGTCTTCAGGACAGATTGTTGGATTTTTTTGTTAATTGGATCGGACTTGATTTGATTCAATATTAGAGTAATTTTCTCGTTTGTGTGTTTGTTTAAATATATTTGTCCTTTGTTCATGTGATTGACTGATTTACTCAAATAAAAAGGTTGATGAATTATCATCTAATGATATGATGTTTTATTTATGTTAAAGGTCACTTTGAATGATTTTAACTAGTGATAATGTAGAAAAACTAATGTTTTATATTCGGGACGGTCCACATTAATTTCGGGACGGCTTAGATTGTATTTCGGGACGGTTCCGGGAGGATGGTGAAAAAAGTTAGTCGAGAGGCCTGGAGAGAGAGAGAGGAACGAATGGGGGGAGAGAGATGTAATACGGTTTCCTGATAAACGTTTTGTTTGATAGGCCTCAGCTGTGGAGAGTATGTGCTGCAGGGAGGTGGATGCACCTCGCACAACGCACCCAGGAACGAAAGCTAGCTCCGGTCCTTTTCCTGTACTTTTCCTGGGAAAATGTGGACTCGATGTCCTGACAGGCTGGAGTTTGTGCAACCTGCACAAACACAAGCTCACCATGATTACAAATGGTGAAATGCAATGTAAAATTACCGAAAAAATACCAGCTCACTAAATAACAACCGCTCAAACCAACTACAAACTACTACCGCGGATTGGGCAGAAAGTTGCTCCCCCATGTGACGTAAAAAAAAACGGCTCCTTTCCCCTCTGAATTCTTGCCCTTATGTCTCGTAAAACATATCAAATCCTACATTAACTTTTCTAAGTGTAATTTTCAGGCAAGGTTAAGCATAAATTTAGTATTAAAAAAAACCTGCAAGTTGCTTTTTAAGATACATTATAGAATTTCTTTATGCAATATCGTCAATGCCAGCTCAAAAGAAACATATCCAGAGAACTGCTTACTGTAGATTCTAAAAAAACTAATTATATTGTGTCAGCTTGGCGTGCGAGCAAAAAGCCCACAAGTGTTTTATTATTGTAATCCGTGCGAAAGATGTACAGATGGAAAAACAAAAGCAGGAGGATATTTTTTTTTAAAAAGGTGAAAGAAATTCAAATACGTTCGATTGATTTTAATGTCTTTTTGAAATGAACACCTTGCTCATGCTGATTATTTTGTTTCTCAAAATGATGCTGTATTTTGTGCTCGGCAAGTATCAACTGCTTCCCAACTTGTTTTGGTCCAGCTAACAGTGACAGCCCTAACTCAGACTTACTTGAGTTTGTTGGGGTCTTCCTGTGCAGGCTTGCGGCGGAAGGTGGCATTGGGGTTAGCGGGGGGCTCCCTCTGGGTCCTCTCTGCGGCGCTGGGCTTGGCAGAAGCTGCAGCAGCCTTCTTCGCTGAACGCTTGATTCTTTCCTCCAGCATGCTCATGTCTTTCTCTGACAACTGGAAAGGATTGCAAATATATTAGATTTTTTGTTGTTGTTGTAATGTGACACCCAACAATGATAACAGTGATATCTTCTCCATCTTACATTTCCTATTAGTTTGTAGACTTGGTCCCCGCTCACGTTGTAGACAGCCACCACAGTATTGAGAGCGGCATTGCGGACAGACGTGTCTCTGTCCCCGATGTGAACGGCAATCTCCTTCAAAGACTTGGCTGGAGTCGGCTGACATACATTCATCCCATAGCCCTCTATCAAACAACCCAACTCCTCCAGACATTCTGAGGACAGGGAGGAAACCAAATAAACATTTGTTTGAATAATTCTCATACAATACTGAACTCTACTCCCCCCGTCTTTCTCCATTTAAAAAGGATCAGCAGTGAGAATCTTAGCCTGTCGTCGCTGAATCAGAAAACCAAACAGCAGCCATTGGCTCTGGGTCATAGCCATCAGAGCCCATGGTTCCTCATATTTGTTCATAAACTGGACCAATAACAGTGTTTATAAATGTACAAACCACACTGTCTATGGCATGGAAAATAAAGTCACTACTTTATTTAGGTTTGTATGTCGCTATTTTGAGTGTGGGCGGAGCAGCTACAACAGTAGCTTAGCCTAGCCTGACCGATCCAATCTCCATTGAGAATACACGCATTTAAAACGTTTCCTTCCTGCCAAATAAGGCACACTTGTCAAAGGATTATTTCATTGTTTTTACTAACTGATATCATTATGTTTATTATTTCTGCATCATTTTGATAAGCGTATTACAATGAAATCACAGGAAAATATGAAAATGTTGTTGTTGGTATATACATTGAGAAGAGCCCCGTCTCCTCGCTAGTGCAGTTTGAGTGACAGTAGTAAACACCAGAGGTGGGGACTCGAGTCACATGACTTGACTCGCATATTTTTGGACTTGAGACTTGCTTGACTAACATTGATAAAAGACTTGAGTTTGACTTGGTATTCTTGACTTGAGACTTGACTTACAGTAAGCTTGAGACAGATGACTTGACTTTTTCAAATGAAATATTTCCGTTTGTTTTTGTAGTGAGATATTACGTTTAGTTTTTTCGAAATGTGATTGGGTGATTATAGTGCCATGCACGGAAACCTGGCAACCCACTAGAAGGCAGGAGTGTCAGTTAACATGGCAGCGGCTAGCGTTACTCCAAAAATAGTCAAGTTTGGATTCAAGGATTATTTTGTCGATGACTGTAATAAGAAGAAAACAGCGGTATGCAGGGTCTGCAGCATAAAGATCAGTGACAGGACCACCACAACATCCAACTTCATTCGTCACTACAAAAAAACCCAGAGAAAGGTACGTGAATGTTTTGTGTTAGCTAGAAAGCTAACGTTAAGTTTAAGCTACGTTAGACTTGGTTTCAAATCGATTAAGCATTGCAAAGAGAAGACAAAACGGTAAATGACCACTAGAACCGCCAAAGGATTCATTTGTACTAACCCTGATACTGACGGGCTGTCAGGAGAGAGAGAGAGAGAGGAAAAGAGATGCCTCGTTTATTTCCCCTGTGTTATTATCAGAAGTTACTGTAAACTGTTGAATAATGTAGATCATCTACTTTTAGTAGTTTGTTTAATGTTTTAATTATGTTGTTTTTGTTTGTAGAAGTGCATCATTCCTTGATTTATTGTAAAAATGAATTTGAACTTTTTGATCTGTTATGGTGATAAGCTGAAGCCATTTCTAAATTAACCCAATTAAGTGAGTTTTAAATCGTCCTGCTTAGTTTATGCTTAGTTTGAAAATGATATCTATGTAGGTGCTGACGCTGTTGGCGGTTCTAGTGTTAACAGAATTTAAATTAAATATGTGTAATGGCAAATGCCATATATGATTTTCTTACCTGGAATTCTGCCTTTTTGAACAGACTTTTTGAGTCCTAGCTATATTGTCTGCAGTTCTGGGGTTAATATGAATCTAATATGATTGTCATCGGTTTAAAATTAGATTTCAAATGATTAACTGTGTATGTAATGAAGATCATAGTGTGGGTTGAATCCATTTTCATAACCACCGTCTTTTAACTAATTTAAATGCAGAAACTGGGCTTATTTATCAGAATGTCGTATGACTTGACTTGCTTGACCTGAGCAATGACTTGACTTGCTTGAATCACCACAGTGACTTGGGACTTGCTTGATACTTGTAGGTCAAGACTTGAGACTTGCTCATGACTTGCACATGTAGGACTTACTCTCCACTCTGGACACCAAATTATTCCTCGTCAAGCTCGCATGAGTACGCGATGCAAATTTTCGCTCTAAAATTCCAGTTAATGCAACCAGTGGCAAAAAGCGCTCGAGTGATGCGGCATTGGAAGGAGGTCCTCTGGGGACATGTTGCATATGTGCAGTTTTCAGGGAATGGGGGGATTGGTTTACTTTTCCAAACAGTGCTTTTGTTGTTAGTTTTATTTGGTACGAAAAGTTTAGCGCGATCAAAATGGTTTTCCTTTTTGCAGTTGCTCCAAGGCATTTGGATTCCTTCACCACATAATTCTGCGTTCACAACGGGGACGCGATGAGATGGTTTTGGGGGCGGCCGCGATTACATGTTAAAGTGGACCTATCCATGCTATATTTGAACAAATATATTGTAGGGCCCCATACCTATAGTGGCAAAAAGTTTTTAGTCAGCCACCAATGGGCATGTTCTCCCACTTAAGAATGGATGAGGCCTGTAATTTTTTCCATCCTAGGTATACCTCCCAACTATGAGAGACAAAATGAGAAAAAAAGAAAATCCAGAAAATCCCATTGTCTGATTTTTAAAGAATTTATTTGCAAATTATGGGTGGGAAAATAAGTATTTTGGTCATTAACACAAAGTTAATCTCAATACTTGTTATATACCCTTTGTTGGCATGACAGAGGTCAATACGTTTTCTGTAAGTCTTCACAAGGTTTTCAACACACTGTTGCTGGTATTTTGGCCCATTCCTCCATGCCAGATCTGCCTCTAGAGCAGTGATGTTTTGGGGCTGTCACTGGGCCAACACGGCTTACAACTCCCCCTCCAAAGATTTTCTGTATGGGGTTGAGATCGTGGAGACTGGCTAGGCCACTCCAGGACCTTGAAATGCTTCTTACGAAGCCACTCCTTCGTTGCCCGGGCGTTGTGTTTGGGATCATTGGTCATGCTGAAATACCCAGCCACGTTTCATCTTCAATGCCCTTGCTGATGGAAGGAGGTTGTCACTCAAAATCTCACGATACATGGCGCGCCATTCATTCTTTCCTTTACACGGGATCATCGTCATGGTCACCTTTGCAGAAAAACAGCCCCAAAGCATGATGTTCCCACCCCATTGCACGAGTAGGGTATGGTGTTCTTTGGAGCAACTCAGCTATGTCTTTCTCCTCCAAACCACGGTCTAGTTGATTTTTTACCAAAAAAGTTGTATTTGGTTTCACCTGACCATATGACATTGCTCCCCGAATCCCCTTCTGGATCATTTCTAAATCAGGTGTTTCCCAACGGGGGTACGCGGACCCTGAGTGGGTACAGGTGGTCCCCAGGGTACGTGAAAGAAAGATTCTTGAAAAGTTAAAGAAAAGATTTTAAAAAAAGATTTGATTTTAGATTTTTTAAGTTTATTTTTACAGGACAGAAAACTGTACTTCTAAATATATGATATAATGATATTATAACTTGTAATATATATATAATGTAAAATCTCAATATATATTTGGGGTCATTCATAATTAATTAGAAATGAATTTGCTGCTAAAGATGATTATTATTTGGCGCGGCTTCAGGCTTCCCGCCGGACTGTCAGGGTTACATCATCATCCATTCATGCATTGTAGTGGCGCGCTGGTTTTCTTGCTAGTAGAAAATATCAACATCCCTATCAATTGAATTGCGCTGTGTTTTGATTTGAGATCAACATTCTGTGTAACATAATCATTAGGATCATACTGGCTGGAGTCGAGCTGGTTCATCCACGAAACAACAGGCACAGGTGATACTGCGAATCAGGAGAATCCTTCGTCAAGAAAAATGACAAACGAGAGAGGTGAAGAATCTGTCAGTTTGGTGAACATTGTTATGTGGCTCTCCGGTTTACGGTCACAACGATACAGGAGCCACCGCAGCCAATGTGGTTTCATCTGTGGCGACGTGCTTTCTAATAAGAGCATGAAAACCATGTCCATTACATCGGACCTTAGTCACTAGATGCATCCGCCTCTGTAACCTGCCAGAGTTTTTCCCACCAAAAAGCTGGCTGAATTTAAGGGAAGCAAGAAAAACTAAAGAAAGCGACAGTCGGTCTCAACCGCAAGGCCTTGGGAGCATCTGGTGCCGTGTCGGCTACTCGGTTGCTAAATCGAAAAAGCATTTACCATAGCCGAAGAGCTAAATCTTGCCTGCTGGCTATAATTCTCGTCAGAACTGATGTTTGCGATAAAGAAAGCAGCGATGTCCTGAAGGATAGTGCCGTTTGTCAAATGATACTGTGTGCCATCGGGATCGATGACATGGGAATTGAAATTATCTGACCAAGTGGTTGGAAAAACGTTAAGGCGTCTGGTACGTTCGCTTTGCAGTTAGACGAATCAACGGATGGTCAGTGGGGAAGCACAATGATTGCGTTTGTGCAGTTTACAAAGACCTTTGTTAGATGAACGAGCACATTCTGCTTGGCAAGAAAACTCACGGGAGAAATAACCGGACAGCAGATCCTTGCACGGGTCTGAATTTTCAAGACCCGCTCCGCCGCCCCGCACCCGCGAGCGTGCAATACCGAACCGCCCCGTACCCGCACAGTATTGGGCCAATTAGTTCCGGCCAAGCCCGACCCTAACGCGCGGCACAAGATCCGCAATCCCGACCCGAACCCGCATATTAGAGTAAGGCAGTGAAAACGTGCAATTATTAACAACGATGTGCAATGTTTGCTCAAAAAGCCTGGGGAGGTTGGGTTATATTTCTCCATTTTGTTTATAGGATGACACCAAAACTCCCAGATGCTTGGATTTCGCTCATTGAGGAGAGTTATTGAAAATGCTGTATTCTCCGCCGTAGAAGCTTCACTCAACCATTCAGGAATGTGGCGCGGTCAGGCAGCAGAATAGATGCGCTGCAGAGTTATGATTATGCTCGGTCCCGCGGGAAGAGTCTGAGACAACTTTAACATTTAAACTAAATATTTATTA
>NW_011333163.1:0-13448 GCF_000735185.1 Notothenia coriiceps | reverse complement strand
TGAAATATTAAGTATACTATACGTATACTCAACTTTAATAATGAACCCATCGTGAACACAAAGAATGTTCAAAATGCTTTACAATAAGCTAATTAACACATTAATTTAACTTAAGTGTAGTAAACTGTGTCCACCTCAATTGTCTGGCGTATACAAAAGTTAGACAGCTAGTGCCGCGTTGTTTCTTCACACAATCCCTCACAAATGAATTGGAGGGGGGCCCCCCCCCCTAGGTCACTAGTTTCTTTGCGCACATCCGTGGTCTCCCTTTCAAATGTGGCGTTTTCTTGACCTTTGTGCTGACCCACCAAGATCCTATTGGCCCCTTCAGCATTGAAGTCTTGGATTGGCCAGACTAAACATTGTCTAATGTTAAATAAATGCAGAAACCATTCACAGTTGAGAATTAGATTAATTATTAGGGCCGCCGCGAACTCGAAAAAAAAAATTAAATCTAATTAATTAACAGGCTTGTAATTAATTAATCGCCCCCCAGATTAATCGCATTTTTAATCACATATAAATGATTTGATCCTGCAGAACAGTGAGAGAATTTTTTCTCATGGGTTTTAGTATACCATGAATATATGACTGAAATACATAAGCTTAAGCAACAAAACATTGTTTATTTTTTTCAAGGTGGTAACTTAACCCAAGACAACAGAAAAGTGCATTTTGCCAAAAGTGTAGCAATAGCATATTTAGGGGAATATAGTACATTTTCAGAGATTCAGTAGGCATATGTAGGTTCTCCCCCTTCTTAAAACTATAACCACTTGTTTTTTAAGTATAACAACGAATACTTCAATACATTCAGAACATGGAACCCCTGACTATAGAAAACACTCTCTGTTGCTTCAGAGGCCATACAACTTTTTTATTTTTACCAACAGTGATTATAAACAATCTAATACATTTTCAGTCAACTCTCTCAATAACCTTGGCCAAACAATAAATAGTTCAGACAGTAAGTGCCAGTTGCACAAACAACATAATAAATAGTTCAAATAAAGTTACTGTACCATTTAAAATAAAATAAAAAAGAGTGCCCCAGTGATTGGACCCAATCCTCCTATTTCTTTCCAAATCCTGGATGAAAATAAAATCTCTTCTGGTTGCATAGGCCCTGTTTTGATCAACGCGAATTGGGTGTGGGTCCTTGTACTCCAGTCGGGCAACGTCCACGCTAGCTTCCACACTAGCTGCTAGAGGTTTGCCCCCCCCCCCCCCCCCTTTGAGGTATTTGGAGTCTTGATGTGCTGCGGTGATATGCAAATCCTTTTTTGCAAACCTTTTGCAAACAACCGTGCTCTTATCGATGCGTTCCAATCCGTCCGTTTTTTAAAACAAAATGTCCCAATCCACTGGCCAACCAAACGGTCTTCATCAGCTTGTTCGTTCAGTGTTGACGTGATGTTCACTGTGGTTGTTGTTTGTTTGAATTCAGTTTGTTGCTCCCATTATAATCGGTACCCCTGAAACTTTCCAGTGAGAAACGTTCCGCGGTGCAAAAATAAAGTGGATTAAGAATGCGTATTTTTTGTATTAATTCATCTTAATTAACGCCCCCTGCACATTTAGATTACAGCATTATAAAAGTTAAGACCGCCGGACACCTTTAAATTCATGCACTTATTTTTTTGTCAAAGCTTGTAGTCGTTTGTCTCAGACTAGGATTAATGAGCTCTTCTAAGGGTTAATATGGGTACGGATTCGGAATAACCCTGGGCCACTAATATTTAAAAGAACCTGCTATACCTATCATTAGATAACATGTGTGATTTTATATTGATATGCCAATATTTTCCTATGGGTAAAGTTTCGTTTTGCAGGTTTTATTTTGATGGTAATAAGATCGGGACTCTTATTGTTGAAGGAACCTTTACCGGGAAGTGAATGGACAACATCCTCTTTGCTTTTCGTTCGGGTTTGCCTATATGGCGCTGGGTTTACCTTACGCTTTATCAGTTGAATCCAGTCTATGGTTGAATCACTTTGAACATTCGTTTGAGATGTTGACGGGTTGGCTGAACTTTTTACCCCACAGTCAAACAACTTAATTTGCTTCTCCATTTTTTGTAAAACTAACACACGGCACACCGCGCACGCATGTAAACGTGCATCGCTTTCTGGCTCCGTGATCACACCAATGCACGTGCAACTTTAGTATCAGGTTCCGACTGGTCACAACAATAATTAAATATCACTCTATACAAAAAATATTTAACATTTATCTATTTTGGGGAACACATTTAGCTGTTTGTTGTCCTTATTTCTTCATGTTAAAAAGTGGTTGCCACTGATGGCAACCAAAGGCCAAGAAGTGGTTGACATTTTTTCTGAATGGTTGCCAATGGCAACCTGGCAACAGTTACTGTCAGCCCTGCCGGTGAAGCCATTTTAGCGAGCGTGTTTTGCCACGCACAGAGAAAAGTGTCATTTATTTTACGTCATGCGATCGGCTCTCGCGATCGCCATGTTTAGAGAGCATCGATCGGTAGAGAGTGAGTATCGGCCAATCTTGATCAGTGACCGATCGATCGGAGCATCCCTAGTATGTTGTCGTTGCTGTGGACCTTCTTAATCTACTTTCTTTGGGGGCCCCCTTCTGGTCCAAGCACTTGCCTGCCTTGCCTGTGGACAAACGGCGCCCCTGTATACACACACACATTCAATACGTACATACAGTATGGTGGCTTTGCAGTTCGATCCGGACCTTGGTCCGGAGTTTGAGAAGCCCTACATTAGTGTATTCTCGCGCATAGTTCCTTCAGCGAGCCTGCCCGATCTTCGCTCCTAGATGTGCAATTTCAAAATAGGGATGTCCTTCAAGATGACAGTCTGGCTATAGACAACATTTCACAGTCAGTGACTCTGAATAATAAGATAGAAACCCAGTTCCTCTGTTTATTTGATGATCTAAAATAATTGTGGTGCAACCTACTGTGTATATCTTTATTTAAATGTGGAAAAATAGATCTTTTATGTCATGTATTCCTTCGCTTTTAGGATACATTTCATACCCTTGCAGGTTTTATGGGGAAACGAGTGCTGATGTTAGCATAGAAATATTTGATGTATTTAAGAAGTATCAGCCTATATATTGAATACTTCAATGTGTAACTTTGGATTTGGCAGGTCATTACACCTCATTGAGTAGTGCTTACTCTTTTGTTTTTTGTATCTTTTGTCTTTCCTAGGCTCCTGAGGTGATCCGGATGCAAGACACCAACCCATACACGTTCCAGTCTGACGTGTACGGATACGGAGTTGTGTTGTTTGAGCTGATGTCAGGGACCCTGCCTTACTCAAATATCAACAACAGAGACCAGGTTACTTTACACTCCTCCTCTTGTGTTTATGTGCTCACAGGGTATATTAGCTTTTACTTTTCTATTTTATTTGATAGTTCACAAGTTTTAGTTTGGTTTTTGTTTTCATATATTTAGTTTTATTACAGTTATTTAGCTAAAATGTCTCCATTTAAAAGACTTCTTCCTTAACCAGTCTCGTGCTACTCCTCAAAGTTTTCTCCACAAATTCATGGTGTTACACAGTGAGTTAATAAACCAATGATTATTTTGGGACTACCCCTTTTACTGTAAGTTTTATTCATGTATTTTTTTCTTTTAATGTTTATTTTATTATCTTTTTTTTTTAATGACTGTTTTTAAATGCCATTTTCTTAATGTCTTTCCTTTTTGTAAAGCTCTTTGAATTGCCTTGTGTTGAAAGGGGCTATATAAATAAACTTGCCTTGCCTTCTAAGTTAAGCATGTTGAAATCACCTTCTCTTGTTGTGACACTAGCATTGTTGCCCTTCACAAGCAGCTCTGTCAGGTTTCAGCATCAGTTTCCTCTGCTTTCTTTCCTCAGATTATCTTTATGGTTGGACGTGGTTACTTGTCTCCAGACCTAAGTAAGCTGTCTAGTACCTCACCCAAGTCAATGAAAAGGCTTATCATTGACTGCCTGAAGTTCAAACGTGACGAGAGGCCCTTGTTTCCACAGGTGAGTGTAGATTTCCCATCTTGTTGTGTATGCCTTACAATTATTGTTTTTAGTGTACCATCTGGAGTTCCAACTTTCATATCTTAAAAACTTTTCAAAATGCAAGGATGAGTGTTCAAAACCTTTTGACAAATCCTTACCTTTGGTTCTTCAGATCCTAGTATCCATTGAGCAGGTTCAAGACTTGCTGCCAAAAATAGAGCGGAGTCGCTCGGAGCCGTCGCTCCACAGGGCCGTCCACGCTGAGGACCTGAACCCCCTCCTGTTCCACACCACCCGGCTGATGCCTCTCTAAGCTCCCCAGCTATGGGGGAAGAGAGGGCGTCACCCTTTGAAAAAAACCACAGCATTCCGTGCCTCGGAGAGGCTGACTGTCCCCCACCCCCTCCCACTCACTCCCTGCGCCTGCAGAGCCTTACAGCTGCAGAAACAACCAGAACACATGTTTTATCTGATATAGAATCTCCTTCCCTTTATTCAAGTGAAAACAGATGTGCTGATTAAGTGTTCTGGATCTAGACGCCTCGGATCAGTCCACTTGAGAGAAAAGCCATCAAACTGATGCATTTCATGACCTGACCTACAAGGAGGTGTTTTAGTTGCTTTGAAGAAAAGGTCAAAACAGACATGTTTTGCACGCACCCTGCAACATTGAGGCAGCCTACTAACAGCAGTGGAATAGTGCAACTATAGTGTACGACATGCTAGAGCTGCTGTTCAGGTCAGCTGATCAGATTCCATAATTCAAACGCTCAGCTGTCATGTGGCCCTGTCAGTCTAGGTGTGAAGCTAGTGATTTGAAAACAAACTGCCCATTTGGGATTGTTTGTCAAAACACAAGACATTTTATCTCTGTAAACCTATTCTATTTCATGCTTTTGCAAATATTTCCCTGCTAGAATGAATGTCATGTTTCAACCACATCAACATAATAAACATGTGGAGGCATATGAGAATAAGAAAGTTCAATCCATTGCCAGTCTAGAAGAAAATGGCAACCTTCAACACTAACTAATTTAAAAAGTGTTATTGGAAAATACAAATGACTGATAGGAAGTAAGATAGAGGAAAGTATCTGGGTACACAATAAAGCAGTAACCGGCTCAAAAAGGAGATTGTCGGGAATGAAAATGTGCTTCTCTTGTTGATTCTGAACTATACAACAACAGGACACATTTATCTAGTTTGACTCATTTTCTTCAAAGTAACTAAAGGCTATCAGTTACATGTGAAATGATATTTACCTTGCCCCGCTGGGTTCATTGTTTAGCTTGTTGTATTAAGCTTCACACTGAATATAGGATTACATCGTTAAGACCAACAGTTTTGTAGTATACACAAAAGGGTTTGTCTGACCATTTTATTAATCATTCTGATATTGAACATTTCCAAGATATAAGTTTCAAATCATCATTTAAGTTTCCAGTTAAGAAAAAAAACGTCTAACCCCTGCTAATCATCAGATAGATGACACTTAAATCTAGAAGAATATTTCAATCAATTCTAATGAGGTAAACAAATCTAAGTCTACTTCAACGGCAATATTTAAATCTTGTGTCCACAGACCACTGTGTTGCTCTGCCCCTTTATACGCGGAGACACACCATATAGTTCCATGTTTGTGGTGAACATGAAGTGAAATTGAAGATTGTTTCAAAAGAATGTCATCAAATCGTTTTTTTTTTTGCCTAATAAGGAATTGACAGATCATAGTAAGTTGCAGTCTTAATGTAAATGGTTAGTTGTTATTGCTGCTACATTTGTGTTTTCTGTGTTTCTACGCCTCAGAGACACTGTGCACCCCGCACAGCTTCATCAAGTCTGAGCAGATCCTTTCTAACGCTCACCGTGGATCGACCACTGGAGGATATTTGAGGGTCATGCCGGCACACACTTTAACTAGTACTGTAGCTTTTGGGAGTGCATTAACGCCGAGTAACTGGAGCTGTTTCCTTTATGAACTCTTTCCCTTACACACATGTAGCCAACAACAGGTGAAGCGTTCTCACTTGGTCTAAGAGAGGGGTAGAGCATGCAGGAGGCACATCATGACATGAGTGCGGTCATTTAGCCGGTTAGTCATTTGGATAACTTGTCGCTTGTGTCCTCAAATTTGTCTGAATCTTTGGAGATGGCTTTTATCTCGCCTTTTATAAAGTTAGACATTTTTGTTCGTGGCGTCTCCATGTAAAAGACCCTTCCACATTATACTCAGCTGTTTAGTTTCTTCTGGTTGACACTGCCAGCTGCGAAAGGAAAGTCATCAACACGCCTAGCGGGCGTGAGAACTCTAGTCACATATGGGCTCAAATCAGATTTCCACAGACTCTGTACTTAGAGCCGTCAGGGTGAAATCCGCCTGTTGTCTGGTCACGTTGATTAGGACATTTCTCACATACAGCTTTTCTGGGTGATGACTAGATCATTTCAGGGTTCCAGTGCCTGTGTTAAAGGATTAAAACCTGCTGTAACAGCTGCCAAACTCCCCACCAATTATTTGTCTCCAGCAGTCTCAACATTACAGTTTTCTATTCACGGAGTAGCTCTCCATTACGCCTACAGTGATGGTAATTATGTGAGGAATAAAAAATGAGCTTGAAATTCATTCTTATTGTGATGTCAAGAGATTTGTTTTATCTGTCAGATTTTCTGTTTTTAAAATGATATTTGAAATTCCGATTGGCCCTGATTCCATGCTCTGGATGATTGGGTCAGCACTTCAGCTGCTGATAGTCAGGATCAAGTTGCATACATTAGGTAATGCAAATGGCTTCAGTTGTTTCACCTGGCTGGCATGTTATGTGGATACTTGAATACCTGTCTAGAGGTTTTGTTGCAAAGCTGTTGTGCCACTGTAATGGAGTTGCAGCGTCTGTGCAATGTGTGGGGGGAGAAGACTTTGTCAAACAGACTGAGGGAGCAATAAGGATGAGCTCAGTGTTTCCTGGCGCTCTGGAACAGAAGGAAAGAAACAAACACTCACTTGTAGATGATGGCTCACAGTTTGATCAGTAATCAACTGTTATTCACTGTGTAATGATCAATAACGATGGTGGATGTGTGATGGTGTGTGCAGCTCTCGGCCATTTTAGTTGTAATTAAGTGTGCCGTGTCCCTGACGCATTATGGGCATAATGTAACATTGGAAAGGCCTCACAACAAGCCTCAACTGTTGGATGTCTACCTGTGATGGGTCTGCAGTTCTTTCCCAACACTTGTCCTGTTCAGAATAAAATGCATCATGGGACTTTATTCATTACAGGAGAATTGTTTTGATTCATGCTAAACTCTTTCAGGGATTATAATCCTAGTCCCATGCAAAAACTGTAAACTAATGTGGACACATCATCAGTGTCAGTGGCATGGGGAATTCTTCGTTCCACTGAGAGAAATCCACCTGGATTCAAAAGTAACATCTGAAATAACTAATTTAGTTTTCTTCACGGCGACGGGTTAGTCGCCTGCTCTCTTCCTTGCTGTGGTGTTTGAACGGCTCAATAATACTGAGTTCTCAGCTCTCATATGTCATTCTCTTGGAAGTATTAGCTTTATAATACTACTGAGTGGTTTGGATTTTAGTGTCACCCTCAAGTGTAAATGGACCAGCTGTGTGGGGAGGGGAGGGGGGTGTTGGGTGTTCTGTGAACTGGCTTTTCTCCGCTGTATATTGTATGCATCAGTCATTAATGAACTGAACGCAGACCAGATATTTAAACCGTAATATTTGAATGTTGTGAAGATAGGGGCTGGGTACCCTTACTGTTCTTACTCATTCCAGTTATTTTGATGGTTTGGGGGGGGGGGGCATTGGTTTAACCTGTTGGGGTGGGGATCTGTGAAGCAGAGTTATGAAAGACTTAGTTTCTGTCTTTATTTATTAATGTGTTCTGTGAGGTGGTTAGATGTTGGCAGAGGGACATCACTCTCTGCAACACTCGCCATCGCTCTCTAACAAGAATGTTTTTTTAGGCTCGGTACTGTCTGCTCCTTCAAATAACTTTTATTCTGATACTGTCTCCTGCAGGGGCATTTGTAGTGACTTGTCTTTTAAACATCTTAAGCACAAACTAGATATCAAACTTTTTTGCAATATTTTGTTCATAGGTTTTCACTACGATAGCATTTGTTAATAACAACACTTCAAAATACTTGTGATATGGGCTGTGACGTTTAAGTGTAGCTTTTCAGTATTTGAATAGCCTTTTGGCTGCTGAATGAAAGAAACCCACCTTTTTAAATACAATGCTTTTATAGTCTTTCAGACAGAATGTCCATGATGCACTGGTGGGCCAGGTTTCCTGGGAATGTAAGTCATACGTGCATAGCCTCTCAGAGGGACTGTGTAGTGGAGAACTCATTACTTCCTGTTCAGAAAGTGAGGCGTCTCCCAAAGAGGACAGTTCATCTGGTATCCAATGGCAACAAATGCCACAGTTACTGAAAATCTTTTCAAATGGACCTGAACGTTTGGATGACAAAGAGGAGCCTGCGCTGCTTCTGGAGACTTCCTGGGGCGGCCGAGGGGAAACAAACTAACAGCTGCTTGTTTCGGAGAAGAAGGGGCGGAGCGATCTGTATCAGAATAGATTTTTGTCTTTCCATATCTCTAGGTGAATATTGCAATACTTGTGTTTATAGTTTCTGAGGTGTCAGGGGTCTTCAGTTTGTAATAAATGGTATGTTCTTCTCTGTACAGTTACATTTTTAATTACAAAAATTGTACTTTTCTCTATTTTTGTGTGGTTTCAAAAGAACAAAATTATTTTAAAGTGTAAATGATATCTTAGTATTTTTTTAGTTTTGTTGTCTTAAAATATTGATGCAGGATTTATTCTTCAAATAAAAGCAATTATCTGTGTTACCTGCTTGTTTCCAACTGTTTGAAAAGCCTTCGCTTGTCTTTCAAGTCAGTTAGTTTGTAATGTTTTTCTTAACATTCCTTAGAAATAAAACAATCACGCTTTCTTAACAAAGAACCAATCAATCTTTACATTTAAATTAAAGGGTGCTCCATTCTTAAAATAGTGGATTAAGAGGAACTCAAGTCAGTTTCAGGTGTTTTTTTTATTTTAGAGGAACCAACAGATGGAGTCTAAAGAGGAAGTGGTTACATGTACATTCACGTCAGTGAACTGAGCAAGAACAGGAAATACTGATCCTCTGACGACATGAAGTTAAAATGGAGGATGCAGAGCAGTGTAAATACTGTAAATAATACTTTATTGGTATATTACAGGATGAGTCTTTGTTAGAAAGTTACAGAATATATGTCATGTATTTTACAGAAAAAGCTCTTTTTTCCTACTGCAATTATTCTTCTCAAAAGACACAATGTAGAAAAGTCTGGAGAAACCAACGGCAACAGTCGTCTCCCTGCACACAGTGCAGACTGAAAAGCATCTAAAAAGCTTCACTCCGTTAAAGGACACCGCGGTCATGTCTTAAAAATGGTCTTCCAATTTATAGTTGATACATTATTTTCTTCTATGCTAAGGTCAAAGATTAGTAAAATCACATTTTCACAAGATAACTATTTTCTGATCTTTTCAGATTTCTCAGCATCATCGATTAGACATGATTCCTTAAAGGATATTAACTGTGAAAAACATAGATAAAAGATCAAAGTTGTAAAGTCTATAACTTGTAGCCCAGTCCAGATCTGCTGATGTGGCAGAAGAGCGTCATGGCGAAACACATTCCCAGCACCTGAGGACCAACAAGAGGAAACATGGTGAAATGTAAAAGGCAGATCATCTGGGAGAAGAGATGTATACATTTGATGAGCTGTTCCTATATGAGACAACCTCAACATTCATGTAGTATTTTAAACAGAAAAAATGACTTTGATTCCATATGTTCCCTTTTCTAAATGGTGCCAATATTATGGTGTCACAAATAGGTGAGTTGACTATTTTGAGATGTTTATATTGTATGTATTTTTATTTTATACTTTTTTTTTGTTTGTGCAATACTTGTTTTACATGCTGCTGCAACGAAAACATTTCCCAAATTGGGATTAATTAAGTCGATTTTATTGTATTATCTTAAAGCTATTTTAAATTGAGCTGATTTGGATATTCTATTAACGCTGCATTCAATTATATTTTGGCACAACACAAGTCTAATAAAATAACATGTTTGATTGTATACTACGTTTTTCCATGAGAAAATACTTATGATCATCTTCATTAGGCTTTTTTTGTGTAGAATGTGTAGCATCTGTGGTCAATGTCGCAAAATCATTCAACATGTTTTCCTTTTTTAACTCAGAAATGAGGTTTGATTTTGTGTAAATTAGGTCTATTGACCATACATTTCAAAAAGAAGAGTACAACTTGTGGTAAATGGAAATAGAGTTGTATATCTAATTCAGGGGGCTACCATGAGCCATGGCAGCACCAGCTTCCGTACTCTGCAGCCTTTCTTTACTTCTAAACAGACTAACATTGCAGCATCTTTCTGTGAGATCAATTGCGAACATAAATTGACAAAAAAATCACTTATAAACAACCTACTTATATTTTGTATGGAGAAGATAACAAAAAAAGTGTATTTATTTGGTATGAATTGGAAGTATTTATATGGTAAATATAACCAGTTTACCTCGATAATGCAGAGGACGATGACAGAGATCCCGGTGGTGAGGAAATTATCCTCAAACAAAGTCTTCAGTGTCACCAAACAACCCTGTAGGCAGAGGGAAATGCAAAGGTGAGGCATCTGGCACTTTACCTGACCTCTGACCTCTGCAGTGTGTCCAAACAAGCCTAACTTCATACTGTTGCTCAGGCAAGGCAAGGGCCCTTTCTCATTTAACTAATTTCCCCTCCTCGACTCCTCTGTCCTCTGGTAGTGACCCGGAAATGGATTTCAGCGTGCCATGTTGAAGGACATCTAAGGTTGCGTTCGAATAGTCCATTTTGCTTAGGAACCTTCCTAACCGAGTGAAATTAACCGGAAGTCCCTCAGTGGCAGCCATCATAAGTGCCGTTTGAATTCTCTAGAATGATAGGAAAGGAGGTTTCAAACTTCCTTTATAACCTCCTTTAGCTTAGCAACCACTGGACCTCCCTAACCGAAAGGAGAGGAGAAAATGCTGCCCCACAATGCCTTGCAGCCGCAGCATTTGACGTCACACAACAGTCGGCCGTTCACGGACTCAAACGATTATGACGGAGAAATTATATCATGAAAGTAACGGTGCTTATTAAGCATTTTAAAACGTATGTGGTAAGTTGCCAAAGTGCTTTGTTTTGAACGTTCATCAGTATTATAATCAAAAAGAGAAATATGAACGTTAGTTTTTACTGAAATGATCAAATAAAGTCAACATTTCACTGAGCTGTGTGGGGTTTGTTCAACTTTTAAAAGATGTTTGAATGGTGATATATACAGTGATAGGTGTTAAAGACTAACGTTTATAATAAATACATTTGTATTGATTTTAAGATATTTTCATAGTTCATACAATCATACGTATTGGGATCATTTGTATTAATGTGGACCGGAGGGAGAGGGTGACGAGCATAAGTTTCACTTTCATTTTTTATTTCAATTCCAATTTTGGTCATGAAGAATATGTTTCTCTGTTGTTCATAAAGCATAAAGCAACAGCATCAGAGCACGGTGCAGAGTCTCTAGATGAGTCTCTCGTTCTTATTAAACATCCATGTTGTTGTCCGTTGTATAGAAAGCTGTAGTTTCCATAGTTTCCCCACAGCAGCAGACGCACACATGCTGGCTGGCGCATCATAAACACGTCGGATAGTGAAAGTGCATTCGGATTCTCTAAAGTACCGCAGTCTCTTCTCCTAAGTCCTTTTGAATTCTCCTATCCACTATCCCTTAAACCCGTGACGTTTCACTCAGAGGTCAAGGAATAGGAGATAGGGTTAGAAGAACTTAGGAGCAGATTTTTAAACTATCCGAACGCAACCCAGAAAAGTGTTCTGAAAATCTAAAGAGTGAGAACTATCAGACTCATCTGTTTCACTCTCGCCCTCCTTGAGTTTTCTGCTCATATCTCTTGGCCGGCCTCAGTTACAGCACCAGCTGCTTCAACTGACCTCACATTTCACAACACGGCCATTATCTCTACACAACTACACACAACCTAAAGCCCTGATAATATCCTGATTTCAAGTTTTTGATAACGAGAAGCACTAAAATTAACTAATATATCTTCATGGAAGTTAATTGTAACATTTTGATTGACTATACATATTGTGGTCAGTGTTTGTTTGTACTTAGCTCCAACCCCCCTCGCCTCTTCTGGTTCCAAAAAGATGATGGCCTTAAGTGTGTGTTTTGGCTGTTCCCATAGTAAAAGCAAGTGTGAGCTAGCTAGCTTAGATAGCAAGTTTTCAATTTGTAACCATCTTTGATTGCACCAAGTATGCCGATTGGTTTCATTAACAAAAAAATCAAAGTAGGTTACGTCGAGACATGTAGCAATATGTCTGCCAATGTAGAGAATATGTAGACTGCAAGCTAGCAAACATGGATGTCAACATTGAACAATTAAAAAAGTTTCAAAATATCGGCTTTGCAAATGTTTTATGAGGAAGTAATCAGACTGGATTTTGATAGTTGTTTCCCAGTTCTTGTGAACCGTTAAAGTACTTTTACATATACAACCCTTAACATCCATTTATACAAGGTGCCATTTGCTCTGAGAGACTAACATACACAAACATTCACAAACTATGCTACCAGGAGTAATTTGGGGTTGAGTATCTTGCCCAAGGACACATTGATAAAACCACCAATCGAACATCTACCGGTACTCCCTGAGCCTCAGCCCATTAGCTCTCATGATGTCTTCTTTGCCATGGTGCCACAGGTCACAGCTTCCTTCACGCTCCAACAGAACACTAAATGTGAGCTGAGCTGATGTAACTCAAAGAAAGACCATGAAATACCAGCTGTCCCTGCAGACATCATCACACATTTACCCCGGGCTAACCTTGTAGCTCAAGTGTTCTCTTTCAGTGCAGAGAGGATTGGACACGCAGGATGTCAGTAAATCTCTCCATCCATCACAGAGCCTGCACATAAGCCCCTGGAGCCACAAGATATACACAGACATATTAACACATCCTTTTTACAGATTGTATCATCTCATTTAGCTGATATTAGCACCCTGTAACTGGGGCCTTTAACTGAACTTTTCCTGCCTAAAATGACAATGAGGAAAATACCCAGATGACCGTTTAAATGAATCTGCATTTGTACTGTCTTGTTTCAACATATAAATTGTGTAGTAATATGAGTGTCACAAAATACAGGTTAAAATAATTATAGTTATCACGTTGATAACAATTATCAATTGATTGATGAACTAATTGCTGGTTACAGCCCTAATTCTATTATAAATTCCATCCATCCATCTTCTCCCGCTTATCCGTGGTCGGGTCGCGGAGGTAGCAGTTCCAGCA
>NW_011333162.1:0-18188 GCF_000735185.1 Notothenia coriiceps | reverse complement strand
GTAATACGTAGTACCGTGGATTTTTGGATCTTCAAAGAGCTCGATTACGATGGCCAGTCAGGCAAACAATTACATTCGATCATTGGTAATCGACAATCGGTCTTGATATATGGTTAAATTAAAATCAGTAGGCGAGGCTGTAATTTCTCCAGCTGTTACTCTCATGAGTGAGGCGGAACATAATAGTTTTATCATGCCAAAAAGCTGCTGTGTCGTTTATTGCACCTCAAACATTAAAACAAATCCAGAGTTACGTGTTTCTGTACTTCCTCTAAGAAGAAAGGACAGTAACAGAAGAGCTCTGTGGCTTCAGGCTCGATCGCCATTCAAATGACAGCCGCTGTTTCCCCCAAAAGTGGGCGGGGCCGTAAAGTGACGTAGATGTTACTCTCATCTATGAAAATCGATAGCCTACTGCTATATTTAACCATATATCGAGCCCAATCGTCTATTTCTAATGGCTTAATGCAATTGTTTGCCTGTCTGGCCATTGGAATCGGGCTCTTTCAAGATGCAAAAATCTCCGGTTTTCTTACATTTCTGATCGGATTGGCAAAAACGACCGCCGTTCAACTGAAAGCATTGTTTCCCCCCAAAAGTGGGCGGAGCCGTTATTTTTGCCCGGAAGGGACGCATTTGTTACTCTCATCTTGGCTATTGCTCTGCTGGATCGATTGTTGTGACCTCTGAGATGAGTGTCTGTGTTTTCCTTGTATTAACAGTCTAGACTATATGGTGTTGTAATGCTGAAGCATTACGGGTGTTGTTATTGCTAAGTATTGCTTTGTGATGGTACCCTTTACTCCATGTATTAAGGTGCGTTACAATAAGACATCCCCACGCTGTGTACGTAGATGTATGCATGATGGTGTTGCTCCGTGGTCTTCATTCAAGGCTTCCGACAGGTCATCTCAAGGTCATCAAAAAACCTATTTAAACCTCCTATAGCCATCCATCTTTGTGTCAAAATCAAAAGACAAAGGCAGTCAAATACACTATAGGGCTGCAACCATAGTCGACTAAAAGTAATCCCCAACTACATTTTTTCAAGTAATTTTTCATTGAAAATGTCATTAAAAAGCTTTGGCTTCTCAAATATCGACAATTTTGTTTGGTGAATATCATATTTAAGTGAATATATTTGAATTCTGTGAAACAAAACATTTGAAGTCAACAAGCTTGGACTTTGATAAACTGGGAAGCACACTTTTCATCATCGTCTGACTTTTTACACCAAATAATTCATTTCGAAGATGACCAGATAAATCGATAATTTACATAGGCCTACTTAAGTTGCTCCCCTAATTACAACTAAATTGTTCTCGTAATGCAACTTTGAAAGTTGTGACATTTGCGTTTTTGTTTTAGCACAGAAT
This sequence comes from Notothenia coriiceps, assembly GCF_000735185.1. Classification (NCBI taxonomy): domain Eukaryota; kingdom Metazoa; phylum Chordata; class Actinopteri; order Perciformes; family Nototheniidae; genus Notothenia; species Notothenia coriiceps. Next base: position 16,812 of record NW_011333162.1, on the reverse strand, counting down.
GTTCCCATGAAAACTCCTAATGAAGTTTCCGATCTTTGGTTCAATGAGAAAAACTACTTAAAAGCAACTCACCCTTGCATATTTAGAGGAGTAAGGGTCCTCAAACAGAGCCCAGACGTGTCTCTGCCACCGGCTCCACAGGCTTCCACTCCGGGCATCGTGAGTGTCTCCATGCGCCAGCCTCCTTGTCATTTCATCCACATCCTCCTCGCCATGCTCCAGATCTGGCTCCGCGTCATCGTTCGCCAGGTCCAACAGGCCCCCCCCGCCGAAACTATCAAGGGCCTCCTCTGCCTCCCGGTGCTGGCGATAGTTCATCCAGCAGCATGGCTCCACGTCTGTCTCATCAATCTCCCAGAAAGCCAGCTCCTCCTCATAGAGGGGCCCGCAGACATCAGCCGGGCAGTGCAGTTTACCTGTCCTGTAATAATTAAGGATATGTGCAAACACGCCAGGGTGGCGGTCGAAGAAAAATTCGTCGATCTTGGCATCATAGTCAAAGTGGTTAGGGGCATCAGGCTCGGCTAACTGGGATAATTTAGTGCCAGGTAGGGTGCGCAGGGTGCTGCGGTATGTCTGATGTCTGATCCCTCCCACGTTTATCACAATGCGATCCTTGTCGTCGCTCAGGCCCATTGCGTCCCTTAGGCATTTCTCCAATAAGTTCCCTTCATCGCAAAGGTAAGTCTAGGAGTGAAACCATGCACCACAGGGATCTCACTGATGGGAACTATTACATAAATGAGGCTCAGAACAACCTGTCGTTTCTCACCAACTAATAAAGAAATCGTGGCTGCTTGACACGCACCTGGCTACATCCACTCTAAACCCTGTGGTTTCTACAGGTCTGTCATGCAACTTCAGACGCTTATAGCTGCCGGACTCACTGGAGGATATCAAATCCAAAAATCATTGCAGCCAACGACAGTAGCCTACCCTAAGAATGGACGTCACATAGTCTGTAATTCCAAGATGTCGAGATAAAAGCACTAACGCTGACACATCTCCCCCCCGCGAGCAGAACACATCCAGCTCATTGCACTCCCCAAGTTGCGGTAATTGATCAGATCACTGCTGAGCTTCTTTGTGACTTTCACAGCAAGGTGACTGCGGTGGTGCTGAGCGGACAGCGCCTTCACAGCCTCCTCTGTTGCTGCCTACAGACTCACCTCCTTCACACCGACGCTCAGTAACGACACAGCTCTTTGTCTCAGCACAAAGATGCTACCCAGATCAGGAACTTTCCCTTTCCTCCATGCACTGCTGATGAAGAAAAAATACACCCACAGCCTGAAGGGAGGCAAACGCTGCTTTCTGTGCGTGGTTAAATAAAAAATGAGAGTCAGAGATGAGAGGACGACAAGCCTCCTCAAAAACGCCCAAACTGCCTGTTTATTCACACCGTGCCCAGCTCTCCTCTCAGATCACATGGAGCATGCAGCGGACCCTGCGTTTGTTAAAACCCGCTGTCAAGTCCTTAAATTAAAGCTGTTGCACGTGTCATCGCCACCCAATTTTTCTCACTTAACGTCGTCGCTCGGAGGGTTATGGTCGGTGGGCGTCTGTCACTGTCAGGAGGGACTTATCGCATGCACAGCTGGTTGGAGAAGGTGTGACCCTGGAGCCATGCACGCGCAGATCCGCCCATACCATCAAAAAAAGTCTGATCATAATGTCTCCTTATAGCTCCGTGATTTATGGATGTGTGATGCAGACCCGTGTTGAAAGTCTACATGTGCTGGTCGCTGCACCAACTGTGGAAATATTTTGAAGCAAAAAGTTGAGAAAATTATTTTGGTTTTTTGCACAACTCTTTTGTGTTGCCTGGGTCTGTAGCTTGTAATCGTTAGCCTCCACCTGTGTTTGAAGTGCCAGCAGAGGGCGCCCTTAGTCACTTAGTAATATACTCCCCTTTTGCATTCCTGTTAAATAAAAAATATGAAACACAAGCAAAGTGATGGAAGAAGTACTCAGATTTCTAACTTAGTAAAATTAGCAATACTACATTGAAAAGTGATTTGTTACAAGTAAAATTCCTGCACTCAAAATCAAAAAAGTAAAAAAGTATCAGCATCAAAGCAAATTTAAAGTAGCAAAAAATCTAAGTGCTCCTTATGCTTAATGGCCAATTTCAGAATCTAAATATATTGAGTTACCCCATTATTATTGTTTTTTTTTTTCACAGCTGGTAAAGGTAGAGCTAATTTGAATAATGTATACTGCTGCTGGATATCTTAACCTATAAAGTCAAAGTTTATTTAATAATTGATTTAGTTTTTTTATTAGCTAATAATTTAAACCTAAAAGGTAAAACCTGTCAAATAAACTTAGTGTCGTGAAAAGTTCAATATTGGCTTCTAAAATGTAGTTGAGAAGAAGTAAAATAGTATAAACTGAAAGTACTTAGGTAAACTACAAGTACCTCAAAATGATGCTTTACTTGAGTAAATGTACTTTTTTTCTATCCACCACTCCATAACCATAAGGGGACAACATTTGAATGTTTTTTGTAACATGAGTCATTACATCAGATTATGAAATAAAATCCTCTGCCAAGATGTCTTATTTCTATACATATTTGATGTTGATTTTGTCTTTTTAAAACTGGTTTAATAATTAAAATGGACTGTGAACTTCACTTCCTTCCTTTCTTTCTGTCCATTCATTTCCCCCATGAGAGTCAAGGGAGGTTTTGTCCTATTCTCACCATAACCCATGTTTAAAGTTGCAGAGGAACAAAGTAGGGCTCTCAGTGTCGTTCCCTCTGCCTTCTTCTCCTCCTGTCCTCTTCCCTCGGTGGGCAGTTCCCAGTCTCGGTTTTCAATCTTCATTATAAAGGAGGAGTTGGCAACACAGAGGCGCTTATACCCAGCCGGCCTGAATAAAATCTTGCAGAGACAGAGACTGTGTGATCCGGGACAGTAGGCTGACCTCACAGTGTGTTTGATTTGCAAAAGGACAAATTGGTAAAAACTGGCAACATGGTTGTGGCGGGCTGCACGAAATGCATCAAATACATGTTATTTTTCTTTAACTTTATTTTCTGGGTGAGTTGAACATATTTTACTTTGGATTTGCTATTATGTTTGTTCTTTTATTGTCTGAGTTGCTTCCTTTTAACGTGTTCTGTTCTCCCTGTTAAGGCTAATAGTCTGTTAAGCTCAGAGTTTAAGGTTAATAAATGATACATTCCGGAGAGTTTCCTGCCCTGCTGTACTAATTATGCTGCTGTGACATTCAGCATCAATAGGAGAGGCACAGCACAAACCTTCTCCAGGCTGGAGTGGTAACGCTCTTCATCAGAAACGTATTTTCTGCATGACCGAGTGGCAGGGCAAGGTGGCTGAGAGCAGCACTTCACACTGGTTGGGCTTCAGTCTGTCACTGCTGGGATACAACTGTTATTTTCCTCACATTAACTCTGCTTTAGATCAATCGTTTCAGTTAATTAACTTGTGTTCATATTATTGAAACACTGAATTCTGAAGTTGTTTCCGATGAACTAAACTTCCTTCAATACTGGACCGTTTCTTGTTTTTTAACTAAGTCTTGTTCTCCTCAGATTAAACATGTGAAGAGGGAGATTGAACAGGACTAAAAGGGCCTCTGGGGGAGGGGGCGGCTGTTTTTACTCTTGTCATTTCCTTTGTTCCTACCTGGTCACCAGACTCATTTAGTGCCTTTGAAGCTTTTAAAGAGTGCATTGGTGTATTTTTTATGTATTTGTTATTTCGACCATCCAGACTGATCTGAGATTTGTTTTCTAAAAAGTTATTTCACCAACAAGGGACTTGCCACAGTTGTTCCTAATGCATGTCTGTATTTTACACTTCGTTACATCATATCAGACTTCCTGCAGATGTTAACTTCACCCTTTACCCACTGAATGGATCACTTGTTTGTGAATTTCCATTTGAGTTTGCCCGTACAGAACAGTCGTCTTTTTTTAGACAACTCCCCATATCCTGGACATGCCGCACTTGATGGAGTGTTTCCTCTGTTGGTTTTGCCGCTGTGCCTGTCATTGTGAAAACCATGAGCCCTCTCTTCCTTGTTTTGCTATTTTTCATGTCGAGGATTGAGTTTCCTGTTTCTTTGAGAACAATGGAGTGCAGAATAAATGTGCAGATGCGTCTTGATATAAACATAGAAGAAATCGACAGCATGTCAACAATATATAGCCCTGATCCTTCGGTAGTTATGCTCCATCAGCTTTTACAAGATAACAGTTTACCAGGATGTTTCTGCCTTAATGGATGTGAAGTAGAGGCGAGATCAAGAGGGATACAGTTGAACAACAAAGTTCTTGACTTGGTTTAAACAATGTGTTGCTGACGTGTCTGTGCTGTAGGTCAGCGAGGTGTCAGGATGTCCTCTCGTCACTAGAGGACAGTTCACTGCTGAACAGAGAAACTTTAGCAGAAAGGTTTGAATACTTATTTGATCTTAGGAGAGTCAGGCCTTGTACGTTCTCTCTTGATGGGTCTTTTTTTCAAGTCTGAAAAATGGATAACTACAGGTTGGTTTTAATATTCATGCTAACGTCTCTCTTGAATATCAAAGTGAAGAAACATGAAAGAAAATCAATTAAAACCTTCTCTCTCTTTGGGACAGCTGGCCGGAGGTGTGATCTTAGCAGTGGCCCTGTGGCTCCGCCATGACAGTCAGACCAGCAACCTCCTCATCCTGCAGTTTGAAGGCCAACAGGCTCCGGGCACCTTCTACATCAGTGAGTATTCAAACAGGGTGCAAAGAAATAAACAATGCCTTTTAAAATATAACAGTCAACTACAGCAGAACATTAACATAATCCTAACATTACTGGATTCAAGTCCTTACAAGATAAGTGTTTACTTCAGGGCTACTATATGCAGCCTCCTGTGACTTGCCTGGTCACCTTCCTACTTCCTTCCTATATCCTCAGAAGCGTGTGTCCTTTGTGAGACACTAGATATGCTTCCTTGCAAGGTCCTTGGTAATTCTGTCCTTGTTCCTTGTTGTCAGGAAGCTCACTGTTAACAGAGTGATGCAATTTACCTAATTGACAGAAAATACCTGTCTTTCACACTCAGCTGGATCCAGTCCAGAAATAGTAACAGTGGTGTGACGTCTGAGAGAAGAGCAGGAAACAGGACCTGCGTAGATCCACAGCGTGACTTAAGAGTCAAGACTAACTCCATCACCTCAGTGTTTTTACTCAGCTGTCCCTCCGATCACTGCATACTGTAGGTGATGTTCTCTAACTCAGATCAAAAAACATGTTTATGACTTCAGCTTCAAACTCCTTTCTTGAGAGAGGGCCAGATGTTTCAGACAGATGTTGAGACATGTGGGCTCTGGTGCATAAACAAAGCCTTTATGTGCCTACTGTCGCTCGCACTTTAAACTATCTGAACCTGAGGAATTCTAAGAAGTTTTGTATGTCTTTGTAAACTAATTCAGGGATTTGTGCCTCAGATTTTGGCTCATATCATGTATTAAAGTCATAAATCATCATCATGTTTCCTTTGCTACCAGACTTTGGCCCTAAAACCTGCAATAGACGATGTGAACATATCAAAGGTCCCTCATCTCGGTGTGTTGTGGTGGTGAACTCTAGTGAGCCCATTAATTTACATTTGGGCTCCTGCTGCACTCCCATACTTACCCCTCAGTAAGTATACAGAGCGAATGCGAGCCCATGCTTTTTATAGAGGAATAGCACACTCGTGATTTTAAAGGCAGGGCGGCAAGAGAGGCCCACCCAGGCGAGATCAAGGGACTGCTTCTTTTTTTTTAACCCTCCCTTGAACATACGCCCTTGAATAATTCAAATAACCTTGTACATCTGCACATTACCCTTCAAATTAGAGTTTGGAGTGGATGTTTTTAGCACACTGGCACACCAAAGTGGTATTTATGTAAGGCTGAAAATACACATACTCCCACCTCTTAACCAGTGGCTGAAATCGGTGGCAGTTGTCAGGAGTCTGGTGGGGTTAGGGCTCCAGCCTCTCAAACTCTAGGAGCTACTCTAGGAAAGGCTGACAGATTTTGTTACACAAGCTCTTTCAGTACCTTACACTGTATGTATAATGCAGAGCCTCGGCCTGAAGGACTTTTCTGCAATATTTCATAGCCCAAAGTGCTAAACTAGAAGGATGCATACGCCAACTGTGAGGAAACAGTTTGACAGAAAAATGTTGTGTGTCTTTGTACACAAAAGCAAAACATTACTCTGAGGTCTCACAGATACTGGAACAAGCTTAATCCAAACATGACATTTCTAACATCTCCCACATGGAAATGGCAATAAACAAAGACATTTGGGGTTTTAAAGTCATATGTTGCCTCGTTAGCTTAATGTATCAATAAAAAAGCTTTATATTACAATTCAAACAGCTGTACACTGGGGCTTTTTGAGCTCTGATTCTCTATCATTTATTCTGAAAATAAAACTTATTTCCCTTTCTTTTCATCAACTTACACTTCAACTGATTCCTACTCTTTAACTTGAAGTACTTTACCTCGTATTTAAAGAAAAGGTTCATATTTATGAAAATGTGCTTATTCGCTTTACTGACAAGAAATTAATGAGGAGTATTCCACTCTCATGTTTGTACTTTAAACCTTAAAAGTAAAACAACGTTGACACAAAGAAAAGGTTCTTGTATGATAAATGTGTCACCATTTGTCATAGTTTCTGAGTAACTAGTTGGTTGGACATTTGGTCACTACTTGCCGTCATTAAAATAAATTAAATCAGCTTAAAGTAAATGTTTGGTTGTTGTTCTGACTTGTTCCCATTCAGTAGTTAACTTTTCCAATTAGTCCCAAACCACATGAATGCAGCAACAACACCCATATCTTGCAATGTTTAGAAAATCGGAAATAATTAAAGTATCTGTCATGTGTTTTGGATTCGCTCCAAAATGTAATTGATGCTTTCTTAGCCAATGCTGCACCATCCCACCAAGTTTCATGACATCTGGCCTGTACTTTTTTTTCTGTCATCCGGCCTAAAACATAATGTTCTTGGCAGAGATAAAAACGTTTGTCTATTTCCTTTAAGCTATAGAAGCGTTACTGCTCCAAAGCAACTATTTACAGTACACATTCTTCAATGATGTCTGAGTTGTCAATGGGTTAAACTTTAAAGACACAGTAAGGTGGGCTACAGACATACTGTAGCTTTAACTAAGAGTATATTCGCTGCAGGAAGTCAACTCTGTCAACAGGAAATGCATATATGGAGCCTTTTTTAATATATTTAATCTTCTACTCAACATGTAATCAGTGACACACAGTATGTGTTCATCTTGGTTCATTGGTGTCATGCTATGACAGTGTGAACAAGACTCCTGGCTCTTTGTTTAAGATACTGGATGAGAAAAGTCAGAGCTGTGCTTTTAGATGGTCCTAACCTCCCCCTCTTCCCCCTCGAGATTACACTGGGAAACAAGAAATAAATGAACTTCCCCAGTGGAATAAGATTGCCCGTCTCCCTGAAAGTCCCTATGGCATTCAAACCTCAAAGGGTGTTGTCATAGTAATGGCAGGCAGTGGAAATAATGGCTGCTTTGCCGCATTGCTGGGTAACTGGCCCTGGTAGCCGTTTCTCACTACAACAAAACCTGAGAGAGAAAGAGAGGAGGGGGATAAAGCAGGAGGGGTGTTGATTAAAGACATACAGAGTTAGAAAGAGTGTAGATGTATCAGTGATGTGTGCAGTACAGCAGGAGTCAGGATCTCTTCCCGGGCCTGTCTGTCACTCTGTCAGGATACTTTAGAGCCTGCGTGTGTTTCGTTCGCCTGTGAGTAAGTATAGAAACCCATTACCAGACCCCCCCCGCACCGTCTTCCTAAAAGTATCCACATCCTTTACTTGAGTCATAGCAACGATACTTTACCTACTGTCAGGTAGTTATTTGGGGGAATGAAACTGCTGCAACATAAATCTATATTCATAGTTTTCTCCAATCCTGTTTTTTTATGTGAAATATTGATTATCTAAATGATATCAAGTGATGAGAGGAAATAAGAGATAAAAGGCCCCGACTAGCTTTCATGTAAGAGGCCAACATTGTTAGAACCAATCCAATCTTTAACAATGTATTTTATAATTCAATTTTTTTGTACTTATGTTGATTTTATTTTTGTAAAAACCAAACCCCTGTGCATTATCAAAAGGAAATGTAAGACCTGTTTTAATCCTGTGTGTTTTATTGTAGAGAGATATTAGTTTATAAGCTTTAATCATCGTTTTTTTATTATTATTTTTGTAAAAGGCTCAATTTTTGTAAATAATGTGTTTATTTAATTGATCTTTCGTACTTTTATTTATTTATGTTTACACTTTTTTATTTCTGTGTGAACAATAACGGCCTTTACTTGAAATTGAAAGTAAATCGGAACACATTTGATTATCTGTCACCGCTGGCCGTAGGGATTTTACATTTAATGAGTTTTACTGTTCCAGGTGTGAGGTTGTTGCGTCATTAGATTATTCAAAGCAAACTGTAACCGCTCTGAAACTTCATCACCTTCAGGTAATTTATTCATGCAGGTTATTGATTGTATTAATTCCTTTTGGAGCGGAGCCAGCCAACCTCTAATCTCACTGCGCCAAAAGAAAAAGATCACAGGAGTTAGTCATTTGGTCTCTTAATATTATGCAACAGTCTGCAGTCTTTAAAGCAGTTTAACACATTTCACATGTTTCCCATCCACAGAAAATGAGATATAAATAGATATAAATAGCCACTAATGAATTCCTTCATGTCACCAAGTGCGTACTTGTTCTCTAAATTAAACACATACTCCCAGAACAACAGATATTTCATTCCACCTTGACTCCGTCCTGAACGTTTTCATTTAAGTGTAAACATAATCCAGACCTCTGCTGTAACTGGAGCTTTATTGCTCTTCATTGACTTTTTCCTGCAACATGACTACCTGAACTGGAGCTTGTTGCACACGGCTGTGCCTTTTAAAGTCATGGAAACTGTATTTTTATCATCACTATGTATAACAGCCAAAACATTGCTCAACCTCCGAGTGTGAATCTCTCTATTTCAGTTTAATCACACCATGATGAGTGTGTATATGTGGGTGGGTAACTGTATATTCACGTGGGTCCCCCTGTTTCCTGGGGAAGAATAATGCTTGGGGGCAGAGGTCACAGCAGAGGGGGTTGTGGGTAAGGCATTTTGTGGCCTGACAGCTGAGCAGAGTCAGCTCTTACTCAGTATCCTGGGGTCGTTTTGCTTCAGGATGTCAATGATGTCAAGTCATCCTACAGGGAAGGCAAGGAAAACATGCAGGAAGTTACTTACCAAACAAAACTTGGATCAATGATCAGCACACTGCTCTGACACTGCTGCCCCCTAGTGGTGCTGAGGACACATTGAGATACATGATATATTGAGACATTGAGATACATGATGAGATACATTTCTTTACATTATTATGTTTCTGTGTCTCCAGGTGTGTACATACTGATAGCTGTGGGGGCTGTGATGATGCTTGTGGGCTTCCTTGGTTGTTACGGTGCCATTCAGGAATCTCAGTGCCTGTTGGGGACTGTGAGTATTTCTCTTTTATCCAGCAGGAAGTTGTTATTTTTGTTTAAATATATAATCTTTTCCCCTTTATTTTCTTTCTTTAGTTCTTCTTCTTTTTGATTATCCTCTTCGCTTGTGAAGTGGCTGCAGCAATGTGGGGTTTCATGAACAAGGACACCGTAAGCAACACAAACTCGACTGAATCTTTGATATTTCTATCGATTTTCCACCTCTGCGCTCCAGTGAACCTGCTCTGTTTGGTTTCCTGTCTCTGAAACTCAGATCTCCAAGGAACTGATCAATTTCTACGACTCTGCATACATCAAAGCTGTGGACATCTCCGGCAATCCCAGCAAAGACTCTGCCATCAAGGTGCTGGAGGTTTTCCACTCTACGGTACGTCACTCAACATCACTTTACCGATTTTTGTTAATATTTCGATAATTATTATTTTGATCATGCTATATGTTCCTTTGTCTCCCCTTCAGCTCGACTGCTGCGGTAAAGGAGACGACACCGCTCTGTTCAAACAAGTCGTCGGCACCTTGTGTCCCAGAAAGACTCAGGAAGATTTTCTGAAATCTCAGGTATACTTAAATGATTTTCACAATACCTGGTACAGAAATGGTTTTCATTGGTGAATGTCTACCCTCCCGGAAACACATTTAACGTTTATTTATTAGCAACTTTAGAAAGAGATACATTTATGGTTTTGTGAAATAGCAAGGATCTGGTTGGTTGAAAAAGGGAAAATATGTTGATTACCTTGTAGTAGTAGTAGTAGTAGTAGTAGTAGTAGTAGTAGTAGTAGTAGTAGAGAGTAGTAGCAGTAATAGGTAGTAGTAGTAGTAGAAGTAGTAGTAGTAATACGTAGTAGTAGTACAAGTAGAAGTGGTAGTAGTAGTAGTAGTTGAAGTAGTAGTAGTAGTAGTAGTAGTAGTAGTAGTAGAAGTAGTAGTAGTAATAGTAGTAGTAGTAGTAGTAGTAGTAGAAGTAGAAGTAGAAGTAGTAGTAGTAGTAGTAGTAGTAGTAGAAGTAGTAGTAGGTAGTAGAAGTAGTAGTAGTAGTAGCAGTAATAGGTAGTAGTAGTAGTAGAAGTAGTAGTAGTAATACGTAGTAGTAGTAGTAGTAGTAGTAGTAGAAGTAGAAGTGGTAGTAGTAGTAGTAGAAGTAGTATAGTAGTAGTAGTAGTAGTAGTAGTAGAAGTAGTAGTAGTAATACGTAGTAGTAGTAGTAGTAGTAGAAGTAGAAGTGGTAGTAGTAGTAGTAGTAGTAGTAGTAGTAGTAGAAGTAGTAGTAGTAGTAGTAGTATCGTCGCCAATAATAACATATCAACTTGTGTAACAAATTGACTTTTTTTCCCAGTTAGTTGACTATAAATAAATCTTCAGGAAGAACAAACTGGGCAATGTTTTAAATCCATAAGCAGTACTGCTCTTTGGCCATATTGTTTTTTTTATACACTGTCTGATATTTAATTCACTATAGTTGCCAAGAATAGAAATTCCTATCTGATTAGTTTATTGATTAGTTTGTCCATTTACATTTCCAGAAGATATTCTACATATCAAAGATGTTGATTATTATGCAAAAATGAGATAACTTTACACAGTGCAAATGGCCTAATTTGACACTGTGTTAATGTTGTATTATTTTAATACATTCCCAAATATGAACATTATGATCTAGTGTTACAAATAAAAACTCAGCATTTACCTCAAGACTGTCACAAATGTATTTATTATAATTGTATTGTCAACAATGTTTACATGATGCTGAAAGTTGGAACAGATACAGAGATTATTATTAAGCAGTTACACGTTTTGACATGAATGTTTAAAAAGACAACTGTTCACAACTACTTTATTTGCTTTATGTAAATAATCTTACAGTAATATAAAAGATAACATCACATTGCCTGTGGTGTTTTCCTGCCGATGTATTCTTGGTAAATGTAACCCCGTATTGGGTTGGAGCTATATTCAACCTATAGCAGCAAATAAAGACTTTTATCCTTTTCCACTCCTGGCTTCTATTTATGTTTCTAATAGATAACATATGACATCATTAATTATTCAGAGTCATGCGGTCACAAGCTGCTGAAATTCAGCCCATTGTTTTGACAGCAGTCAGCTCTCCATTACATGGGCTCCCGTACAGTGTGTGTACAGTGTGTGTACAGTGTGAGGGGTAAACACTTGTCATTTATCAGAGTGTCACGCTCAACTTTTTTATTTCTGTCTCCTCCCAGAGCTGTCACTATAAGCTGATCGAGCTGTTCTCAGAGAAGCTCTACCTGATCGGTCTGGCTGCCTTGGTGGTTGCTGTTATCATGGTGAGTGTCAGACTGGACATGTGACGGATATTTCACACAGCTGCAGTGTGAAAGGCTCAGATCATGGCCAACGTCCCTGAAACATTACATCAAACATTACATCAGCTCTGATCAGGGCGTAGTTTATTATTTAAACTAATCAATCGTTTGATCCAAATATCTGCTGTTTTGATATTCGTTAAAGTAATTTTAAAAGCAGAAATGTCTATTTTCATCCTCAAATATGGATATTTTCATACTTTTTGTTTTATATCATATTCAATTGAATATCTTTGGGTTTTTGACTGATAAGACATTTATACACATCGCCCTGGACTGTGTAAACTTGAATGGACCTTTTTCAATATTTTCTGACATTTTATAGATTATATGATGAATAAATGAATCCAGAAAATAATTGGCATATTCATCATTAATGAAAATAATCATCAATTGAAGCCCTAAATGTGATTAAACCTAGTGAATTAAGCCATTCTGTCCTTTTCCCATGTAGATCTTCGAGATGATCTTCACCATGGTGCTGTGCTGCGGCATCCGGAACAGCCCGGGGGTTTATTAGAAGTCCAGCCAACAGGCAACATCAGCCTTTAATGGGATTCTTTATTACTTGTTCCATGCATCACCTCCTCCTCCTTATGAATATGACACGACAAGATGGATACCTCTCTTTTTTTATTCTAGATTAGAAAATACAACTTGTTTTTAATATTTCTTATCCATAGAAACTCACCTTTTCTACTTAATAATGTAGCTTCTCTAAGTCAGATGTTCTTAATTTATCACACAACAATTCATATGAATCTTTTATATGTACGGTATCTTGTGAAATATTTCTATGAGGTCATAATGCTGTTTTTACGGATGTATAAATTGTATATATACTTGTCGTATGTTAATAACACTAAGGAGGGTGCATGTATTCCCTGATTGATTGTTTGTTAAACAGTGTTAGAATATAATTTAAACTCATGTACCGTCTTACTCTAATGATTTTCAGGAAGTTAACCTGTGAGTTTTTTAGTTGACTGTCTATTCCTTGTGTCTAGTGAACCATCGTCATACTTGTGAAACACCCATCCTTAAATAAACAGTCTTCTTACTCAACCTGTTTTTTAATAATGCTAATAAATTATGTCATTTTTATTTTCCTTGCTGAAGTACACATATTGGTTTTTCACAGGGTTTCATTTTGCTTGTGACTCCAAAAGATGAAGCAAATTATTATTTTCACATCTGCAAAATGAAATACACATAATCAGAGAGGAAATCGAACTTCTCAGATTATCTAATTCTAATCATTTGAAAGGCATTAGGGGTATAACTATGAAAAGAGGGAGCAAGGAAAAGAGAAAAAGAAGGAAATAAACGTATGTTGTGTGACCACATGACTGGAGTTTGTTCAAGTTTTTTCTTATTTCCTTCAATCGTCTTGTTACCACTGAACCAATTCACAACACAGATGTTAATAACAACAAAATATACACCATTTGAACATTTTCAAAGTACATAGTAATACAAATCTTAAAATCAGTGTTTCTACACTGTGATATTGTTTTAAATAAACTGATCTCAGTGTTTTTACTGTGACACGCTTTCTCGTTAACAATAACATAGAACTGATAGTTCACTGATTTAAAGGGGCGCTTTAATTTCCATGTTCATGTTTATATTTGCATTTTCTGCCTCTACTTTCCATGCTTTCATTTTCCAAAAGGTCTTTATTTTTCATACTGCCTGATGTGCTGCAGTATCTCTTTTCGCCCTTTGTCTGAAACCAGAGCCCAGTCTGCTATGATTGGTCAGTTGGCCGGCTCTATTGAGATTTTTCAACAGTTTAGAGATGTCCCGCCCCTTAGCCTAACACGTACAATTTGTAGGAGGGCTATCAAAGTGCGAGTTGTACATATTGATGTCACCATGTCACAGAATTAAACAAAGGAGTTTAATGGAGGCGTTTCAGTCAGGGGGGGAGAAGCTCCCTCTTGTGGGAACTTTGGAATTGAAGCCTTTCCAGACCATTTACATGCACAAGAAAGGGACAACCCAAAACAGCATAATAGGGCCCTTTAAACCTTCACAAAGGCCTTGAGTATTTTGCCGTGTGTCACCACAGGGGGGCAGTGAGTGTCATATCAACGCCCTTCTTGCTCAATCAGCACAACATTTCTCCCAGCAGCAGATTTGAATATTATAAACACTCAACAAACTTGTATTTCTGGTCTTGTGGCATCGGACACACCCAGCACACTCACTGTTTATTCTGCTCACAGGTTCACTTTCTCATCAGAGGACACCGAGCTCTCAGGTGCTGAAGACTGAGTTCAAACTAGTATTCAGGATACCCAGAATTAAAGTACATTAACACACAATACACAAAAGCTGAACTCCTCTCGTTTTCTCTTTATCTTCCAGGCTAGACTTAATACCGGTGTATGAAGAAGGATTGAGAACATTTCTTCAGTAAAAGACGCAAAATGACAGTTTAAAAATAATGTGTTACAAATAGAAGTCCTTAAATCCAAATGTTACCTGGATTAATTATTGTGTTGGTTTTGCACACAATTTAGTAATACACAAACATAACAACTAAAAAAGTGCAGGAAAAGGAAAAATCACAATTTTATGTAAAACACAAGATCAATATGCAAACAATTGCTTCAATTCAATACAAACTAGCATCAAGTAATCCCCATGCATAAGGATAATAATAATATGTTTTTAATAATTATTATTATTATTTTATTGACATTTTATTGTACATATTAATTTAATGTTGGAGCTACAAAAAGCATATAGTGACAGCTCCATATAGGATAACATACTTTTGGCAAACAAAAGAAATACATATCGGTTAGTGTATTGCCTGAACAACATATAAAAACACAAAATAGTTCCTTTTTTAATATAATATTGACACTTCATGGTCAGTCCTCGAGTTGAGCTCTGTGCACATTGTCTCATAATCCTTCCATATCTGCTGCCATATTTGCAGATATTTCTTCTTTAAACCTCTGTGAGAGTCTTCTATGTGTATTGGGTGAAGATTTTGAAACGTTACTTGACACATTGTTTTTTTTAGGTTTTTCTCATTTTTGAATATCGACATACTTTTGGCCATGTTGCAAGGTTTCGAAGATTACCAAGTAAATCAGTCACACAGACAGTTGGATCCTGACGCATGCGACAGTTAGAATCAGGGTGTCACTCTCTCTCTCCGATGAAATCACTTTCCTTGACGCACACACGCGAGTCACAAATGATATGTTGCAACATCCTAAAAAAAATCAGCACTGATGTTAAATCACACACCATAAATACAATATATTCTGCACGTTTATAATACATAACCTCCCTAACATTCCCAGAACAGTTATACAGCAGAAAGTAAATATCTTTATTTTCCAAAAAAAAGAATTCAACAGTGAAATCAAAGTTTGTGTCCTCTGTGGCAGTCAGACTGTCTGCCCCCCTCCTCTGTACACACCCTGCGGTGACATGCTCTCTGTTGACTCATATCTTTGTCTTGTGCACGCTCTTCATTTACCTGGGATGGAGAGGAGGATAGTAAATTTCAGGGCGGTGACTTTGAGTATTACTTTTAATGCTTTCTATTAATCCCACCATATCAGATCTTTCAGTGAGACGAGAAGGAACACTTCACCAGAAAGGAGAGCATCTTCAATCAACAGAACTTCAATGGTTATGGTAAGTCAAAATCTGTGATTTAAAAAAAAAGTGTACCAAATTAATTCAATCTAAAGTATTAAGTATCAACTACAAACTAAGAACATTTGTCACCATCTCAAACTCAATGAGACATTAGGCGTCTGCGTGTGAAGCTGGGAGTTCTCCTTTTTCCGCTGACTGATTGTTTCCATCAACAAACATTATACATGAGGGTGAAGTCAGACTCTGGAAAGAGTATGAAGAAATTAATCAAAACAAGAAAGGTGATTTTATTTCGGGTAAATGAGGATTATAATTGAAATTATAGGCATAGGAAGGAGTCTTCTATACATCTCCTTCTTCATCCAATCCAGTGTAAACCTAACAACTTTGATCTGCTTTGGGGAAATGAAATCCTCTTCTACCCTCGAGGGAAATGTTTGGGAAAGGTTCAGACAGGTTGCAGTTTAACATTTTCTCCTTAGCTGCACCCAAACAAAGAAAGGCAGTCATGAAGAAGGGCAACAAGAGCATTGATGTGTATTATGAATTCAATTACAGATGTTTTAACTGGAGGTGTAAAGTAACTAAGTACATTTACTCAAGTACTGTACGTAAGTACACTTTTAAGGTACTTGTGCTTTACTTGAGTATTTCAATGTTTGGCTACTTTGTTCTTCTACTCCACTACAAATCACAGGTCAATCGTTTACTTTTACTCCAGTACATTTATCTTAAAGCTTTAGTTACTTTGCAGATTTGGATTTATGATGTGAAATATAATCAACTCTTAAATAAGACTTTAGTTACACCTGGAGTAAATTCACAAGCTACCCTGCAGCATACAAAGTCGTTAAAACTAGCTGCACCTTTACCAGCTTTGATAAACACTTTATTGATCAATAATTATAATCAAAACATATAATACATATTATTCTGAAATGGGCCATTCTGCATAATGAGTACTTTTACTTGAGTTACTTAAGTTTAATTTGATGCTAATGCTTTTGTACTTTTACTTGAGTAACATTTTGAATGGAGGACTTTTACTCGTAACTGAGTATTCCTACACTCTACTTCTTTTTTGCTCATTTTTTACTCATTGTTCCCCGGCTCAGAACCAAACACGCCGAAGCTGCTTTTAGTTTTTATGCTGCCCACAAATGGAACAAACTTCCAGAAAACCTGAGGTCTTCACCAACGCTGAGTTCTTTTAAGTCAAGGCTAAAAACACTACTTTTTAGAGCTGCTTACCCAGAAGCCTTTTAA
>NW_011333161.1:51176-57674 GCF_000735185.1 Notothenia coriiceps | reverse complement strand
GTGCTTTGTTTTGAACGTTCATCAGTATTATAATCAAAAAGGGAAATATGAACGTTAGTTTTTACTGAAATTATCAAATAAAGTCAACATTTCACTGAGCTGTGTGGGGTTTGTTCAACTTTTAAAAGATGTTTGAATGGTGATATACACAGTGATAGATGTTAAGGACTAACGTTTATATTAAATACATTTGTATTGATTTTAAGATCTTTTCATTTCATACAATCATACGTATTGGGATCATTTGTATTAATGTGGACAGGAGGGAGAGGGTGACGAGCATAAGTTTCACTTTCCTTTTTTATTTCAATTCCAACTTTGGTCATGAAGAATATGTTTCTCTGTTGTCCACGTTCATAAAGCATAAAACAACAGCATCAGAGCACGGTGCAGAGTCTCTAGATGAGTTTACAGTAGTCCCTCCTTCTTATTACATCCATGTTGTAGTCCGCTATAGAAAACTAGTTTCCATAGTTTCCCAACAGCAGCAGACACACATTCATGACGTCCGCTGGCGCATCATAAACACGTCGGATAGTGAAAGTGCATTCGGATTCTCTAGTACCGCGGTCTCTTCTCCTAAGTCCTTTTGAATTCCCCTATCCACTATCCCTTAACCCCGTGACGTTTCACTCAGAGGTCAAGGAATAGGAGATAGGGTTAGAACTTAGGAGCTGATTTTTGGACTATTGGAACGCAACCTGGTCCTTTCTGAGCTGAATGCACACCTCACTGTTTCCAGAAGCTCTCGTTTTCTTTTTGAGGGTTAGGGGTTATGGGGGTATGTCTCACTTACTTTTCTAAAGGGGGGGAATTTGAGCGTTCTCAAAACTAGCTGGAGAGATTATAAAAAAACAAAGATACTATAAGTGAAAGAGTTTATCCATAACTATAATCAGCTATTATCAAAGTTGAATTTGTTTTTATTGAAACAACACCCTTTTATACAATGCTACAATTGGGCAGTGACGGAGGAGCTTTTTCTTTTGTGTTTTAAGCGACTGTTAAGTGATTGAAGTAGCTTCCATTGTTTAATATAATGGTTGTCTTGTGAACAGCATGACAAACAGTAGTCGGGATGAGTGGAAATCGTAGTTAGAGAAATGTCCAAGCTTATGAAAACAGGAATTTCGAAGATTAAACGGGACACTTCTGAAAGTTTTGGACAGATGTAGAGCATTCATTCCCAAACTGTGGTATATGTAATACTGGTGATGCCTTTCTACTAGATTTGCACTCTAACTACCCAAGCCCCCAACTTAAAAACCTTTTTTTATTAAAGCCAACATCTATTTATAAGATATTCACAATGCATTGCATGATGTTAATATGAGTTGTTAATCCTTTTAATATTTTAAGAATAAATTGTGAGACTTGAAAGTGAACGTTTCTTAAATTGCTGAAGTTAAAGGCCCTGAAAACACAATTACACGATCAGGTTCTGAGCGTCAACAGAACATGATTTCAGAGCGTTCCTACATTTTTGTTGATGCTCTTCGAACTGGTTGTTTACCTACTTTATGTAATAATCAGCAACATTTTAATTAGATTTGATGACAGTGTTGTTGCTTAGGTTGACATGCCGCTCGTTTGAATCTCATCCAAGAACATTCAAACAGTCCTTGTCATGACGATTAGTCCTTTAAGTGTTACATATCAAGAATAACTAATGATGTTTTCCCCCAAACAACATTTTTACTTAGGTTTTTGCTTATGTAGTCAAGAATATTTAATATTTAAATATTACACCCTGGAGTTTTGGATTCAGTAGGTTGTTCATCTTGGCCAGGCATCTTCTGAAAAAATTATATTTCTGTCCTCTTGAGTAAATTCACTGAAAAAGATATATAAAATACTGGCAGAAGAAAGAATATCTCTTGGGCCTTCTCAAAGTGGATATGCTGCAGGCTTGACATAATGTGATAAAACAATACAAAATTAAACAGGAGATAAATTGAAAAACAGAATAGTTTATTGCAGAGACGTGTAGTATAGTTGTGTCTCCTAATTGCAGCTGGTAGTTTAAATAAGTGTTGATGGATGGCTGAAAGAATAATGGTGTTTGCATGTAATTTAAAGAGTAAATTATGTATGAGTAATTATCCAGTCTGAGGCAGTAATTATCTGAGACATGACATTTTAAATCCAATCTTTTTTTCTCCACAACGTGAAACGACAGCTTTAACACAATCACAGTGTACTGACAGCGACATCTGGAAATTAATGAACAATTATCCAGATGTCAAAGACTGGAACAGCAGGTATTATGCATGCATTCACTCAAAACACTTTCATTCGTGCTGAACAATGGAAACCTAATGACCAGGATTAGGCTTTTCAGTTTTATCCTGAAAGTCTGACAGGTCACACATTCACTGACGGGATAAAAAGAAAAGTGTTTTATATTGAGGTTTTTGAATGTGTCACATGTGATTGTGAGTGTAGCCATGCTGGGTCAAAAGCTCCAATAGAATCTAGCTAAAGTGTAACATTTTCAAAGCTATATTTCTACAGAAAACACTTTAAAAAAGTTATTTTGTCCAAGGAAAGTTTTGAGTTCCTTCAAAATGACAGAAATCACAATTTCATTAGCAGGAATCTATAAGAGAGGATTGGTCATTTTAAAAGGGTTTCTTTCCTCGATTTGGTTTCACAACTGTGAAATGTAACATTTCAATTGTGAGAGGGTTAATTAAACAATCTGTTAATTGTGTGCATGTGTAAAGGTTTAGGGCGATGGTGGCGAAGTCGATAGGGGCTTGGCTTGGCAACTGGAATGTCACCAGTTCAAGTCCCGGCAAGACCAAGTGCTACCGAGGTGTCCCTGAGCAAGGCACCGTTCCCTACACTGCTCCCCGGGGTGCCGTTCAAATGGCAGCAAAATGCTTCTAACACTAGGATGGGTCAAAAGCAGAGAAACAATTTCCCCACAGGGATTAATAAAGTATATCAAAATCAAAAAAGGTTAACAAAATGACTAACTTTTCTGGCAATGCGACGTAAAAAATATCCCATCTGTCATCACTGCAAAATGCAATGATTCGGATAGGCCTTAGTTAAAAATATTGAGAACTTTTCTCAATATTTGGCGATTTATTTTGGTCCGTTTGATACATTTCAGGATCTTTTGGGGATTTTTCTGTTTGGCTTCCTTAAATTCTATCACTGCCTGAAGTACTTTGGACAAATATTTAGTTAAAAGATAAAAATGGAGAGCCTAATCAGACAGTAGGGTTTATTAAAATGTTGCATAACTGCTTTTAAACCAAAAGAGGGAGACATCTACCCTTTTTGTGTAACATTAAATTATGGAGGGGGAGATGAACAAACAGAGGGAATAACTATTTATTAAATTGTTTACTTAAATTCATTAAACTTTAGCCCGAGGCACAACGTAAACGTTTAGGATTATGTAAGCAAGCCTGTGCAGTTTAGTTTGCCATCTATCTGGCTTGCTCATCTCCCCTTATTAACAAACACGCTGCCCTGAAGGCTTTACACCCAGAGAGAGAGCACTTCCTGCAGATAAGATGCCAGGCATCACAAAGTTAATTCCACTGTCAGTGTGAACTAAAACAGAAGTGGTTTAATGACGCGACAGCCAGCGGTCCATCGATGTGTCATGGACAAATCATCAGCTAATGAACCACAAGTTGTTTATATTTCAGTGTGTGTGTGTGTGTGTGTGTGTGTGTGTGTGTGTGTGTGTGTGTGTGTGTGTGTGTGTGTGTGTGTGTGTGTGTGTGTGTGTGTGTGGGTGGCAGGGAGGGGGAGACTGAAGCAGGCAGGGGGATGTCGTTCTTACAGTCTCTCCATTTTGGGATCAGGACAGGAAGTGGGCTCAACAGAGGAAACATGACCTCTCTCCCTCTTCCCTCCCTCTATCCTCTTACTTTTCTCTTGTATTCTCTCTTCCTCCCTTTGTCTGTCCCTCCCCCAGTCTCTGCCTCCCCATTCACATGCTCCGTTCTGGCTTTTTTTGGGTTGCACAGATCCCGTTTACTCACATGTGTTAGTGCAGTGTGTGTAGATCTTCAATTACGTTCTACACGCTTGCTGTGTAAATAAATCTATGTTAACCAGTGATTTCTGAAACACTGAAACTCTGCTCTAGTTGTTTCTGCGCTCCCTCCCTCTCTCTGGAGACCAGCAGTCTGTATCAGAGCTCCTCTGATTAAAAGCCAAAGCAAAGGTCAGACTCTGTTGGTAACGGAGATATCGCCCTACTTCAGCTTCACTGTTATGCCCAGCGGTCTGATAGGAGCCTCATATTACATTACGTGCAATGAAAGCCTAACCTCCAGGCTATACATCAATATTACATTACTTATCAACTCAGTGCTTTTTGGATTTGCAAGAGGGATTCTCGTGTTCATGAATCTGCCCCAGGACATTAGGAAAACATACTGGAATGTTTTTTCTCTTTATAAACTTAAATCAATTGATTTAAATCCCACTCCCTTAAAGTCCCCCTCTATCTTCAAATCTTTCCATCACTTTTCACTTTCCAACACAGAAGGTCTTGACCTCTTGCTTTGCTGTACACACACTCAAACACACACAGACACACACTGAGAAAATAAAGAAACAGCATGTCAGCAAACGGCAGTGTATTTCACCACAGAGCACAGGGCCAAGGCACTGGGAAACAACAACAAAAAAACACAAAAGCAGAAGACCTCCCTCTTCTCTTCCTGCTCGCCTTTTAAAAGTTTGCCGTCTGTTTATTTGTTCCATTTTCCCAGACGTTTTCCTTTCTGGTTGTTTTCTCTAGGACACATCCAGTGCAATGACGACGCTTACAAAAAAAGAACTTGTGTGAGGGGAAAGGTTAGTTAACGACAAATGTTACAGCAACGTTACAGTTACAGTGATACTGTTAGACAGAGTGGTTTGTATTGAAAGGTGACCACGATACACAGTGCCAAATACTTACAGTATTCTATGTACAAAATGTATGAACATGCATCAAAAAGGGCCTTAAGTCACTATGCAAACACACACATATACACAGTTTAATACAGTATTATAATAAGGCTTGTGGAAGTGCTCATGATTCCCGTCATTCCCCTTGAAGCTGTTTGGACTTTATATCCGAGGTGGGGGGGGGGGGGCGGCCCAGCTGTGTCCTGCCGCTGCGTACCAAACCAGGCCAATGTTGGGAGTCAGATCAACATTCCCATTTCATAGATTCTCCACTTTAAAACATGTTTTGATTCTAATAAGTTTGTGGTTTTCTGGCAGGTAACCATTTAAAGCACATTACAGGACATCTGAGACCAAGTCTGGTCAACAGTTTTACCACCATCATAAATCAGTGCGCTGGGTATATTAAACTGCAAATAACCATCGTAACAGTACTTTTCTTTATGCTACATTGCCTGTCACTGGTATACACAAGGCAGCAATTAGTGATTATTAACCCCATTGTTTTTTAGTTAGTTTTGTTTGCCTGGTAAACCACAGGATAACTGAAAAACTACAGTTCATGAAGCTTGGAGGATGAATGAAGAATGGGCCAAAGACGACCCATTACATTCTGTAAGGACACACACATTATTTCTCACAAATAGAAATGGCCTTGGAGGGCGTCTGCCCGCTCTGAGTGACCTTGTAGTTTTCATTAGTGATTCATCTAGTGGTTTTAGTGGATTTTTAAAAAATGATTTATAATTTGGTCTTTAAATCTGCATTGTTGGCCACCTTGGGGCATAGCAACAAGCTGTAAACACAACATTTAACACTCACTCAGTGGCCAGGTTATTAGTTACCTGCTTTTATACTGGAGTAATGTCATTTGCGCCTACAACAGCCTTAATTAAACTAGGTTTCATGTGGAAATGTTTAAGGTTTGACGTGTGAAAGCGTTAAGAGATGCTGCTCCTTATCAGTTTGAACCAGTCTGTCTATTCTCATCTTACCTCTCTCATTTAAGCCTTGTTTATACTATGAACACACTAAAAGGCGTGAATGCTCAGCGTGTTGTCCAAAACCCGACAGAATGTACAAACAGAATATTATTTAAGTTCACCGGCTAAATGCTCATTGTGTCTGCTGTTTGGTGACGGACTGGTCGTTTAAACTGGGTGAATCAGAGGGTTTTTTCGCTGAAAACAGCTGCCTATTTATTTGGTCTGGTTTGTTTCACTCGTTTCGTGCCAGTTCTTTAGATAGACTTCCTTCCCAGACAGAGCTACAGAAGTCCAAAATGGCCGCAGCATGGGAATAAGGTCAGTTACAGTTCACCCTCTGCTGTTCCCGTCACGTTCTCAGGACAAAGGAACGAGCAGTGTAACCGTACACCAACACTGTCTTGTAAATGGCATACTTATTTTACACCTCAAGTTAAATCTAGGCTATTATGGTATATCTAACGCGATGTTGGTGAGAAACAGAAGAAAGTTGGGATAGAGATGAACCATAATTCATGATATGGAGCTGTGTGTGTGTGAGAAGAGTCTCTAATTTAAACATCTACTGCTGTTTCTGCTGCAGAGG
>NW_011333161.1:43964-51146 GCF_000735185.1 Notothenia coriiceps | reverse complement strand
CTGATGGCAAAGCATCTGTGGAAATGTGTTTGCGTGTGTGTGTGTGTGTGTGTGTGTGTGTGTGTGTGTGTGTGTGTGTGTGTGTGTGTGTGTGTGTGTGTGTGTTTGTGTGTCTGCTCACGTGTGATTCTCTGTCTCTCTCTCTCTGTTTGCGTATCCCTTCATCTCTGGGAATTCCCCTCTCCCTGCTTTTCCCAACATCAAGCCCCTCCTCCTGTTCATGTCCAGCTGAACCAATCAGAGCGGCCGGCTTTGTGTTTCGTATTGCTGTGACACTGTAGGTCAGCGGCGCGAGGTCAGGGGGTCACATCTCACTCATACGGGGGTCACGTTTCCTGGTTGTTACTCGTCATGTCAGACCGACAGAGATTAATTTAACTGAGTTGGATCAGTGTGACGAAAATCTGCAAGGTTTGAGGCTCATAGAGAGGAATAATGCTGTATTGTAGTTAGTCCCAAGTATGTGTGTGTGTGTGTGTGTGTGTGTGTGTGTGTGTGTGTGTGTGTGTGTGTGTGTGTGTGTGTGTGACTTTGTAACTAGGTCCTGTCTGACTCGCTAATCCCTCCCTCCCCCATGTCTCTCTCCACTGTTTTCACACACACAGCTGTTTCCTGCTGAATGTGTCCAAACCAAGAGAGAGAGAGAGATTCAGCTTTAAAGTGTTGTCAGAAATCACAAGTGTAAAGAACAATCACAAAACAAATGTTTCAGTTTCAGCCCATTTACAGCAAATTACTTAACTTCCCTGAAAACCATTTTATAATTATTGCGCTGTGCTTTAGACAAACCTCTGCTGCTGTTTCAGACGCCCACTGGTTACCATTGATTTCTGAACAGTGTGAAAATCAATTAGCAGCTTCTTAAAAATGTTCTCCAGTTGTGCAAACCAATACAGAAAAACTGCAGTTAAACCACACTATTGCTCAGTCAAGGAATTGTTGTCAAATGTGTAGTCTTCTTTTGCTTCTCACATCTGTCTTTAGGTGCCCAATGCTTGACTTTGTTCCCCAGCTAGGAGCTAACTCTGACTGCATGCTATTTAGTGCCGGATACGTAGGGCACAGCGGGTTAATCAGAGCTTTTTCAATAAAACTTTTAATGACACTATAAGAGCGCAGACCTCCGCCAAGGCCAATGCTCCTCAGACTCCAGTTAAATAACAGAAACATTTCTTGCTCTGACTTTAACATGAATTATCCTTTTAGATTTATTTTAGATTGTTCTGACACATAACAAAAGTGAAGCATGATTTGTATTCGCCCTGTGTTTTGGATCTGCTTCAAAATAAAAACGAGTTCTTCCTCTTGTGTCAAATCTGATCAGTTTTTGAGCGTCCTTCTCAAAAGCAGAGATGAAAACATATCTTGTTGGAAGAGATAACACGCTTGATGAGAGGGGAGTTATTTGGCCAGAAAAACAAAATAAGGCATAAAAGACAGAGAAGGTTGTGTAGATCTGAGAGGAACTACAGTCCTGGCAGTTTCTGTGGGGAAATGCAACAAACACACTAAATGTGATTATGAGACAACGCACGGATAGCATCAGGGGTCACATAAACACAAGGATCCAGTCACTGAGTCACTTTAGTTCACTGCGTTGTGGGTAAATCCTTCGCTTCAAGGCAGCTTAACAATACTGTTCCTTTTGTCACATATGTTTTAAATGAAATCCTAGTCGAATTTCCTTGTTAAATCATATCACATTTAGAGTCTTAGTTCACCTACTGTAAAGTCTGGACATTCAAGATTTATCTCAAAGAAGCCTACTTTAGTAGTTTTAGTCCGATTTTTTTCAAGCTTGCCAGCGTTTCACCTGGTATCTTTCTCCAAAGCCCTGTTATTGTCATTTTTAATTTGAACTCCAGACTGTCCTGACTGTGCTCATTGTGTGCTGCTGCTGGTGTTGTCATCATATGCAGGCAACGGAAAAGAGAACAGTCTATAATAGTTGTTCTCTTTTTGTAAACGAAACATTTCAGTAGAGTTTTATTTCTGTGAACTTCATTTTGGACTGTTTTTTTTCTCATCAACAATATGCAGTCAAACTAAATGATTAATGACGTCTGTTATGTCTCGTCTTAGTCCTGGAAAACAATGTCCTTGAACAACATATTAAGTCATGTTGCTTTCTGTGAAACCAGCTCTGCTTCGTGGTAACAGAGCATGCTCCAAATATTATAATGAGACTGATATGATTATTGTTGCTCACAAGGTTTCTGTCCTTTTTAGCTTACTGGGCAGAATTCATCGATTGATGTATTATTAAATCAATAACCACAGTACGACAGCTTCCATGTAATGTGATTCAAAAAATAAGGAAATACAAGAAATGAAATTGTTTTATTCGTGAGATTTAGTGCTTTACTTTGATGATTTGGGATTTTTAAGTTGGGTTATCTCAGCCTTATTAGATGACTGATATGTTTTTTGTTTTTTGTATCTGCAGAGCGAGTCAGTCAAATACTTCCTGGATAACTTGGATCGTATTGGTCAAATGGTGAGTCAGGGTGACTTGTTACATCTTAAGTGCACTTGTTATTTCTTCCCCTCTTTCATCTTCTAATAAAATGTGTTGTTTTTTTTCAGAAATATATCCCCAGCAAGCAGGACATTTTGTTTGCGCGAAAAGCGACAAAAGGAATTGTGGAGCATGACTTTATCATAAAAAAGATTCCTTTCAAGATGGTGGACGTCGGAGGGCAGAGGTCCCAGAGGCAGAAGTGGTTTCAGTGTTTCGACGGGATCACATCCATACTCTTCATGGTGTCATCGTCAGAGTACGATCAGGTAACATTAATGCACGTCTGATCATGTAACCATGTTGAAACGAGGAGAGTTACACAGTGTGATCCATACTCCCTTGACTTATAGAATGACAACATGTGCAAGAACCATCAGAGAGGACATTTGAGACCTGCACAAAGCTCTCTTTGTGGTTGGCTGATGTAACGTGATTGTTCCCTCAGTCATGGCTCCCGTTCAAATCAGCAGTCATATGATGACGGCTGAATCCTTAATTGGTGCTCAGATAAAACCTGAAAAAAACCAAAACAAAGGATAACACTGTTTGTGTGCGTGTGTGTGTGTGTGTGTGTGTGTGTGTGTGTGTGTGTGTGTGTGTGTGTGTGTGTGTGTGTGTGTGTGTGTGTGTGTGTGTGTGTGTGTGTTACTGCAGGTCTTGATGGAGGATCGAAGGACAAACCGTCTGGTCGAGAGCATGAATATCTTTGAGACAATTGTCAACAACAAGCTTTTCCTCAACGTGTCCATCATCCTCTTCCTCAACAAAACAGACCTGCTGGTGGAAAAGATTCGCAAGGTGGATATCCGCAAGCATTTCCCCGACTACAGGGGAGACACGCGGAGGCTAGAGGACGTTCAGGTACACAAACACACTGACATCACAGAGGCTTTTAGTAATGCAGTATGAGGCACCAAACTACGTTTTGTCATTGTTGCTCCTTACCTTCCTCCTTCTGTTAATAAACCAATGCTTAATGCACGAATACACATACATTCAAATGAGCATGCACGCTTGCCAATCAACTGGCGGACCACTGCAGCCTTTTGTTTGTTCTGTCAACAAATAAAAAGACAATTTGCCACAACAAATACTCAATTTTGACATGCATTGAAAAACAAGATAATAACTGATAATGTCAGTAAGGACAGCGATGGCACATGATAGATTACTTTATATGAGGAAGGGTATTGTACAATGGAAGGAGTAAACACATTTTTATAAATCTGAATTATTTGGGCGTACATTTTTTTCCTTCTTTCCTCATTTGAACATACGCAGTCATTTGTACTTTACATTACATTACATGTCATTTGTTAAACGCTTTTATCCAAAGCGACTTACATACTCAATACTGTGGGCAATCCCCACAGGAGCAATTAGGGGTGAAGTGTCTCAGGGACACAACGACAAGCTGACTGCAGTGGGACTCGAACTTGCTATCCTCTGATTCGAAGATCAGCGCATTAACCCACTGCGCCACACGCCCTTCCATTTAGTGTGTATTCTCTCTGATGTTTTTAAACTGAGACCCCTGGTCCGCTGTACACCTGTGTTGAATCAGGTCATGGCCTGGATTGACCTTAAGCTCTTTGATTGGATGGAAATATTCTGAATATAAGGTTTTATAGCTACTTTTAATAATCTTTTCTTTCATCTGCCACCCCACATTGATTACTAGTCTTTGTCTGCATACATGTAAAAAGCATGATTAGAATACAGTTTACCCAACCAAGAGATTTACTTCCCCAAACCAACTGTGGAAACCAGTTGTGTCTTATGCAGTAACATGTTTTTCATATGCACAATGTCTAAGAAAAGCCTACAGTAAAAGGTACACTGAAACTTGTAAATATGTTTTCCCTGCTCTGCTCCGTCCAGGCGTTCCTGGTGCAGTCGTTCAGCCGTAAGAGGAGGAACCGGGGGAAGCCGCTCTTCCATCACTTCACCACTGCGATAGACACAGAAAATATCCGCTTTGTCTTTCACGCTGTCAAGGACACCATCCTGCAGGAAAACCTCAAAGATATCATGCTGCAGTGAACTTCACACTGACTGTAAACTGTGAAACCAGCCATGCATCCAGGCCTGGAGGACCCCCCCGGCCCCCAGGTGCTGATTAACACTGACCTGTGGAGCAGTCTGTGGATCGAACTGAACTCTGAACCTGTGGAGCCCCGAGGTGACTCTGGACCTCTTGGCCTACCCTGTGGAAACTGTGAGGGTCGTAGGGGACAAGACCCTGCATTTAACCTGTATAACTGTATGTATGCCGGAAAGGCAGCCGACCTGTTGTAGCTCTCAAGTGTTCCCGCCTTTATACACAGCTTAGAAGATGTTGGTAGCACTTTCTATAAAGCCCATGTTTATAATGCGTTATAAATATATACTGTAATGAATAATAATCTGATATGATCATACTTATAAACACTCATAAATATGCAGAATGCTTTTTAACAATATCACAGAATAAGGCAATATAATAAACCATGATGTCAAGTATAATTTAAAGCAAGCAATGACCACTAACTTATTATTGTATTATAAATCATTATCACAGTGATTAAAATGCATTATAAATATATTTCAACTAGGATAATTATAATAAATTTTGCTCCTCAAGAAAAGGTCGGTAAACGGAAAATATGAAATATTATAATAAACTTATGGTCTATGCGTATTGATATAAAGCATTATGAATATGTTTGAGTGCTTAAAACTATAATTATAAAAAGCTATAAGCAGATTTTGATTTAAAGACATGGGTGTCAGGAAAGTGTTTTAAAAAAGAGGAAAATATGAACTACACCAACAACATGCCATGAGCACTGAAAGTGTTCTTTTTTCTTAGATGTATATATTTGTATATATATATATATAATGACAGCCCTGTCACTAAACCTAAAAGTCAGACTGCTGCCGGTTGTATCTGGATGAAGCTGTGTGAGCGAGAAGCCGGAGGGAAGAGAGAGGAGAGACAGAAAGATTTAGGAAAGTTTAGAGCGACCTGAAGGATGCCTTGTCCTGATGTGCACGTGATGCGGAGGGGGGTGAGGGTTTGGGCCCAGACTGGTCATATGCTGTGTTATGTGATAAGGTTGCACAAGTGTTTCTGTCATTGACCGTAAACAGAGGAAAGACATGATTCTCTATCATGCTTCCCGCTCTCTCCTGAGCTATCTATCTTTACCTCTCCTTCCCTGCTTGTGTTTATTAACCCCCACGCGCCATCATACAAGGCATGAACAGCTGCAGATAACAAGTCTTATCCCTCCTAACCCATAACTCTCCTCTCCTCTGCANACACACACACACACACACACACACACACACTGCAGAATGTGAGCTTATTCAGGTCTTTGCTGTAATAAAGCCCCTAATCTGCCCATACACGCCATGAATGGAGACATTCATGGCGTGTATGGGCAGATTAGGGGCTTTATTACAGCAAAGACCTGAATAAGCTCACATTCTGCAGTGTGTGTGTGTGTGTGTGTGTGTGTGTGTGTGTGTGTGTGTGTGTGTGTGTGTGTGTGTGTGTGTGGTTGAGTAAGGCAAGAGGAATGTCTCCATTCATGGCGTGTATGGGCAGATTAGGGGCTTTATTACAGCAAAGACCTGAATAAGCTCACATTCTGCAGTGTGTGTGTGTGTGTTCACAGGTATATGTTTGCCACTTCTATGTGACTGGGTTGCCACATTTGTTTTACTACTTCAGCTTATCACGACAAACCGCAATTATATATTTACTGCCTAAATATAGAGAATTATCATCTTGGGCTGTAACTGATGATTGTTTTTATTATCATCAATGAATCTGCACATTAGGAATAAAATTACATTAATTGCGTTTAAATTCCTTTTTCAGGATAACCAAAAGTCCTAACCTATAACCTTCCAATATATTGAAGTTATTGACCGATTATCTCATCCAAAACGTAGAAAACCACGTACATGTGTACTGTTTCTGCCAATAACTAACAGTTTATAGACCAACGATTAATCAATAATGAAAATAATCGTTGCAGTCCTGCATGTTTTGCTATCCTGCACATAAGCAAACCTTCACATGAGTATGCTTGAAAAGAGGAACAGCAAAAAGGGAACCACAACGCAACACCCAGAGACACTTCAAAAAAGTCTTTCCTTTCTGTAAACACGTAGATTACGTTACATACCGTCAATGTTAACCCATAAAGTACAGCAGCAGAGACTGCCAGGTTGAAATCTTATATAGTGGACCATGTGTGTGTGTGTGTGCATGTGTGTGCTGTGTGTGTGTGCCCAGCATGTGTTTAAGCATTTATGGCCTCTTTACATCTTAGCAGGGCTTCACCGTCTAAACTCTTTATTCAGGATGTGTTCGCTGCCGAAGAGAACAGCAACAGTTTACCGTCACAGCGTGATATACAGCCTTCTTGTTGTCACGCAGAAGAGGTTTTCGGTGTTTATGTCCTATATCAAACTGCGTGTTATCTGGGCGTGGTGGGAACACAGAACAAGTAAACAAAATCCTTGCTCTCAGTTTGTTTTTCTCTCTCACTATCTCCACTTCTCCCTAACTGCTCGTCTCTACTTTCCACTCCCTCTCTTCAGGCTCCCTGGGAAAAGCTGACTGTGGTATCCCAGGAAAACCTCAGAGTGGAGAGAGAGAAGGGGGG
>NW_011333161.1:9588-43949 GCF_000735185.1 Notothenia coriiceps | reverse complement strand
GTTTTTATCTAAGTCAACCAGCAGTCCATTCCATAGCTCACTACCTCAGCACATGGGCCTCTCTCTGTCTGCTGCTCTCAGTTCAGGTTGTTTCAGTGATTAGCTGACATGCTGATACCCATCTCAGACACAACTGTTTCATCTCACGCCTCCTTGCCAATGGCTTGCTCTGGGGGCTCAATTGCTCTCCTCCTGCCTCCGCTTTCTCCTTCCTCTGGCTGCCTCCTTCTCCTCCTTCCGTCTAATCTGTTTCGAGCAGGTCTGGAGAGAGCAAATTAGACCCGTGCTAAATTAAGCCACACAGCAGCATCGTGTCGTGTCGTAGTGTCGTGTGTGTGTAGTGTGTGTGTTGTGTTGTGTGTGTGTGTGTAGTGTGTGTGTGTGTGTGTGTGTGTGTGTGTGTGTGTGTGTGTGTGTGTGTGTGTGTGTGTGTGTGTGTGTGTGTGTGTGTGTGTGTGTGTGTGTGTGTGTGTGTGTGTGTGTGTGTGTGTGTGTGTGAGTGTGCGCGCGTACAAGGAGGTTTTTGCTCTTTATAAATTCATTGTTTGTCTAAATCTTAGAGCGATGGGTTATGTTATTTACCTGTGGTAATTGGTTTTCCCAAATGGCAGTTTTCCTCATTACACACACAGACAATCACATCGATGCCCACACAGACACCCAGTAATGAAGGGTAAGACAACGAGATGCCATTTCAGATATTAAACACACAAGCAGATACACACACCCACACAGACAATCCATTAGTGTGAGTGTGCGCGTGCGTGTGATTGTGTGTAGCAGCCGCGTTTTAATGACACAGGGATGCTTTTGGGGACGAAAAGTGCAGTGAGAACTAATCAAACACAGGCTCACCCATATTTTCACAAATACATCAATTAAGCAAGAAATCCTGATCTCTGTGCTCAAAATGATCTCAACTGAACATAACTGATCAAAATTGAAGAAATGTGTTTTTGTGTGAGGAATGGATGAGGAACCATCTGTTCCGTATCTCACTCTCTGAGGTGAAAATAAAACTGTCATTGTACATCGCACCTTCCTTATCTCCTTCATTTGTATTTCCACCTATTTATCTGCACTGTACTTACCTCTCTGGGATCCATGTTATCCTCTCCTTGTGTCTCCACACCTTGTTCCATGTTAACACGTGTAGCAGCAACCTATAGGTTAGAAAATACGGTTTTCAAAGTTCTGTTTTAGCCAAACACCTTCGGGAGAAATGGGGTAGCATGTTCAGTTAGTCCATGAGGAGCAAAACAGTCAGAGGACAATACTACATTTTCAGATGTTCTTTAGGATTGGCACCACTATATTAAAATGTTCTGGTGAAATACATAGCGAGTATACTAGGAAATGCAATGGAACATTTTTAAATGTGGACATCACTTAATTCTCTGTCCAGCTCTTCATGAGGATCTTTGCAAAATTAGCAACATTTTAAAATAAAATAATATTTTTTTAATGTATAAAAGCTTTTTCTAAAAGCCAATTTTGGGTAAGAAATATTCCCTTGTCCTTCTTCTTAAGGAAGTGTACCAGCTGGACCTTCGAAATATGCCAACAGTAGGGCTGCTCAATTAATCGTATTTTAATCGCAATTACGATTTTGGCTTGCAACGATTATGAAAACAACATAATCTAAATAAAACGATAATTTTTTTATTATTATTATTTATTTATTTTTGGTTTTTCTGTTGAATTATACTTAATGTTCAGGGTAATCAACTGTTAAAAACATAGTGTTCACATTTTTTTTTCAATAAGTGGATGTTTTCAAAGTAAATGGATAATCGTTTTTAATAATCGTGATATCAATTATTGACCCAAATAATCGAGATTATGATTTTTGCCATAATCGAGCAGCCCTAGCCAACAGCAGAGTCGTGTTGTCACCAGCATATGAGAGTCTTTAAATAAATTGCTTAGTTATCTTACAGGAGACATGTTAATGATTTACCACCTCTATATGTGAGAAATACACGAAATGTCTTGATTATTTAGGAAACTCAAAACAAAAACCATAAACATTAACCTATCTGACACAAAAAGAGGTTGCATCTTTAAAGTAAACAAAATAAAAAGACAGCTTAGCCACAACACAGCCACACATTGTATCACAGACATAAGGACTAATAAGCAATAACCAGCCGACACTGCTGGGCAACTCACCTCACATCAATCCAGTAGAATAGTTATAAATGCCTGATAAAGGCTGTAGCTTCGGCAGTTGATGAGGGAAATCCATACTATAGCTAGCTAAGCGTTAGTATAACACTTGCACACATCAGACAATCTGAACAGGCTTCACTTACATTAGCGCCAAAGTTGGCCTACACTGAAAAAAAGTGGAAAGTGGGGTTGTTCAATTTGCAAATATGCATTTAATATATGAAACATAATTTATTCATGTTTCTCGTCGAAACATGAATCAATCATGTAGCTATAGCTGAGAAAAGTTTTCTCAGAAAACTCCGAAACTGTCTGCAAAAGCTGCAGTTCAATATGAGATAGCGGCGGCGGCAACTCTCAATAACCGCAATTTATATAACTCTTAATTTCACTCTTTGCAGTGAGGGATAGCTAGCCAGGTAATCTTAGTTTTCACACGCCCATAGTGTAAAATGGTCCCGCCCCTAGACAATCAGTAACCCAGGACGATAGATCTTAACTGACCAATCAGAATCATGTTCAAACAACTTCAACAAACCAGCATGTTCGACTGCGTAATAAATAGTTAACTATCCACGCGTAGTCACGATATTGCATTACTGGAGAGGCAGGCCAGTATGCCCAATATCAGGACCCATCAGGACACTTGAAATGGCTCAACTAAATGGCAAGTAGTTAGTATTCATTAAATGATTACACCTGCACATTTCCTGCTATGAGGTGCTAAAATGTTTGCTGTGAAAAATGACTATACCAGGGCTCTGGAATATAAACATATAAATTATATGTTGACAACATGGTCTTAATCACACCTATCTTTGATGAGTTTTAAATGTTGAAGTGAAAGAAGAATACATGGGCCTAAGCCTGCGTCAAACAAAGAACCCGGTCGTTTAACAGTGTAATATCCCTTTCTTAATACACCCTTTTCATAGAGGACATAGTGGTTGGTCAAAGGAGAAACAGCATAGGTGTAAATTATCACAATAATTGATGGCTCCATTTCATAAAGTGTCCTAGCAAGCCATGTCAGAGAGGGATAATAAAAAATAATAGAGTTCTAAGACTGGCTCGCCTAAATGGAATGCAGCCATCGTTAATGTTTTTAATTTCACCTTTGCTTTTACTGCTTTGTCAAGTCAAAATGTCTGCTGTGAAAGCTGTCTACTGGGAATTGAGGCCTGCATCTGCCTTTGTAATTTTACAATTTAGTTAAAAAAAACATGAACCATTTTATGAGTCAGATTCCACCAAAAGAAGTGTTTTCACCCTGGCTCATACTAACCTTCCAGTGTGGCCATACAGAACAGGTATTCAAACTCTTTGTATCACATGGTTTATTTGGAACATACTGAGGTGTTGAAAATTATGAAGGTGGATGTTGTTGCGGCCTAACAGGTGCACCAAAACTAATAATAGTGTTGGAGACTTTTAACATGCACAGTATTTATGTATCGACAGTCCTTAGATGAGGTCTAGTCAGTCAAATTAAGTGGAAACACCTGTGTGAGTGTACCATGGGTGTGTATGGGTTTTAATCTAGCTCTATTAGAGTATTTTCTTTCTCTTTGCATCCACTGTTGTGTGCCATCTTATGCAGTGAGAATAATGAGGCTTTTTCTGCTTTACTAAGCTTCTTTTTTGAGTTTGAGGCTGTTAATCAATCCACTCCATCCAGTCTTTTCTTTCACTGACTCCCTAATGGAGAACTATCTTCTCTCACCAGACGGATCTGCATAGTGCATTTCCATTTCCATTAAAAGCAATTTCCTAAGAAAGAGTTTACATAACCATTTCTTATTTTTCAGAGATTCTTCACTGTACCCTTTTAGAGTCGCAAGTAAAATGGCATGGAAAAAGAACAACGCTCTGACCATGCATTCCTGCATTTTAATTTGCTTATTATTTCAGTTATACAGAAACTGAAGCTCAGCTGCTGTTCCATACAGGCTTATTCACTCAGTGTAAGAGTGGCAGCTAAATGCCTCAAGTGTAAAATGGAAAACGCTGGCCGGCAGTCAGGGAAAAGCTGGTGGCTTGTGAGGTGTTGAAATCAGGCGCTCAAATGTATTAATACAAGTTGCCAGCCAGAGCCTTGGCTCCACTGAGAGCAATCAATGGACCAACACCTCGAAAAGTATTGAAAGTTTAGTTTGGCTGTTTGGATCATTTGTTATAATCGAAACAAATTTGCATCAATGCAGTTATCAACAAAAAGGAGGAACGAGTGAGGTTGTATTACTACATTTGCTTTGACTAATCCACCTTGCAGATTAATTAATTAATCAGTTGATTAAAGAGAATGCCCTTCACAATGTCATAGAGCCCAAGGTTGATTAATCCAAGCAACAGTCCAAACGTAAGAACTGCAGGGAAATAAAACTAAGAAATGCAGGAAATCCTCTCATTTGAGAAGCTTGAACTAATGAATGTTTGAAAGTTTTTGCTTTATACATAACAAAAACATTTACAAGATTGTCAAACATTGTTAATTTTCTATCCACTTACTATTACTTACTACCACTGACGATAGACTAAGGATATTTACAGAGTATGGTAGACAGGATAACAACGTATTATAACAATTTTCAGATTTGTTGTCGTTTTGCCCACTGTGTTTATCATATATGATAACACTTGGCTACCTAACTAATTGCTGGGATTTGAGGACTAATGGATCCCAGATTATAATTAAATGAATGTTGTTTTTATCTGGCAAAACTTTTTTTTCCCCTGCCATGAAATGCAATGTAACTAATCTGACAGCTAGTTGGCATTGGTTTTTATCCAATTCTCTTTTCAATCTTTCACTCTTTTTGTCCCCCGAGGTCTTATGAATATTTGTCTATGTATCTGTGTACAGGCTCTAATCTTTTCTGTGCATGAGCATGAGCTGTGGATCTTCTCCATCTCTATCTGCTGCAGCGGGTTGCAGGTGAGCTGTGCTGATTCACTGTGTCAGAGTGTAGGTTGTTCCACTGAGCTGATTGGTTCCAGCCTCCAAACCGTGGTTTAAAAGCCCGGCCTCCATCAGTCCCCGCGGGCTCTCCTCACCACTTCCATCCAAACTGACAGCAAGAATTTTTCTGTGTGAAATGTAATAGATCTGCCAATTTATGTTACAGCCCAGATTTCAGTAGGGGGGGTAGCATTTTCGCATCTTTTCTCCTGTTATAGTGATTTGTCTTAATGTTCTTCTCATTTAAGTAAGGTAGATTAGGTTACTCACATTTAATTTCCTTCCGTTTATTGTTTTGCTGTTTGCCCACCCTAAAGCCAAACCATTTAAATTAACCTTTGAAAGGGCTGCAAAACCCTTGTTGCTGGTGAATCTTGGGAACAGGGAAGCTGTTATTTCATGTTGTGCATATCCCCCAGGCCGGGTTGTATCGCCAAGTAGAGACTTCAAAGGCCAATCCTATGTTTTCGAAATATATTTGATATGTGTTCAGCTTGCTGCTTAACTCTGCGTGTGTAGTAAAGGCAGAAGAGTGAGCGCACTTGAAACATTGATAATGGATGTCAGTACATCTGCCTTTTGAAGACCGACACAAGTTGTTGATAGAAAACCCAAGACAACGAGCTTAAAGACATTCAAATTAGGAAACTACATTATTAGTGACCCATTTCACATAGTCATTTCATCCATTGCTCTTTAAAAATAATGGATTATAGCCCCTTTTTAACATGGTGTGTACAGTGTTACAATGGGAATGATGGCTTCTAAGAACCAAGTTGTAATAAACCAGAGTTGTCCTTTAACATTGAAGGAACATTCAAATTCAATCACAAACAAAATTTGCAAATCCTCTAAACTGACTGCCATTCAGCCCACTGGGTCCCATTTTTCTGACATGGAGCAGCAAGAGGAGCTCTGCCATTAGAGAGTGAAGAAGAGAAGCATGTTGCGCTGAATGGAGTGTGGGCCTGTCGATCATCGCTAACAGCTGCATTTGGCATTTCAGTCAGGTACAAAAGGTGTGTTTTGTGCCAAAGTACCTCAAGTCAGACAGGCATCCAGACAGTGTGCTTGAATAACAATATTTCATCAGAGTAAAGTGGGAATAACAGGGAAGAGGAGGGGTAAACATAGTTCAGGCAAGTACGGCATCTGTGTTGTTGAGACTTTAACAGGAAGGTAACACGCCAACACGCATCTTCAAGGTTCTCCTCTACCATCTGTTCTCCAGCGGAAGTGACTCCTGCCTTTTTCTCAAACACATAAAGACACACACACTGAGTCTCAACACTCAACATGCCCTTCCAGATTCATTAGCATATAAATAACTCATACGAACACAAAAATACACACCAAGGCAACGGTGCCATCACACATATGCCTCCTCCAGCAGTGTTAAAAGGTGAATGTAGAATATTAGTGGGTATAAGCAGACTCTGATGGTGTCCATTAGTCTGCGTGTGTGTTTGTGTTGTTCCAAGCCTGATGAAAAGGCTTTTAGGCTAATTACATGAGGAGAGTGTTGCCATCTAGATTAATTTGAATATTGTGCTTACATCTTACTCTCCCTCTTCCTCGTACACTGATCTCGTGTATTGACTACCTCTGCTATTTGATTTTAAACTTGGGGGTCATTTTAATAGATTAACTTGTTATGTATGTCTTGTGTGTGTGAGTTTGTTCTGACACGTCTTCCACAACAATATGATTAAGTCAATATAGAGCATAATGTTCTAAGCGTGACTGACACAGCCTCCTCTTGGTTAGTTGCTGATACCTTGCTTGCTGACCGTGCTTTTCATTCAACATCCCTCACTTCCTCTTTGTCTTAACTGAGGGTTAAAAATAAGGATTATTTTATGGAGAGGCAGCCTCTTGTTTTTGCCGTTTTCAAATCTGATCTAACAGCGCCCTCTGTCCAGAGAAAGTCAGAACTGCATCAGAACAGAGATCACAACACAATTAAAATATTTGTATATACTGTATATATATAGGACACCACAAAAAAATGAACATATTATTATTTTCCAGAAATCTATAAACATAAAAGACCTCATCTCCTCAACCTAATTTCTAGAGCACCTTGAGAAGGGGATGTTTAGCAAACAATAAGTAGACCTACTTTAATTTATGTGACTGACCTGTTGCTAATTCAAAATGTTTATTTAAAGACATAATTTCATATTTTGCGTATTTGATGCTCATTTGGTCACATTTAAAATGGGGAAATGGTTCTGTAAATTATTCCAAAACTCAATATTTGTTTTGCTTCAGGTTTGATGGTTATGGATTTGTTTTGCATAGCAAGGAAACATGCTTTCCTCATATCCATTCTAAGCACATTTTGCTGCTGAAATAATTCAGCCCTTTCCAAAATATTTTGCTCTATGTGCGCTCAGAAAACACTCTGCATTCTTGGTGCTCTGGCCGGGTGCCTGCAGAAGTTTTCCTTTACAAAATCCAAATAAAGTTTTTTAATTCAGCTCATATGAAGGCTGACAGAAGTTGTTAATTTAACTCTCTGGGATAAGAGTATGTCTTGCTTTGCACACAGGAAATACCTATGCTGCTTTGTTTCATGTCACAGTAAGTAAAGGTGAAAACAATAAAATTGTTGATGGCTTAATTTCCTTCAGCTGTCAAATAATGGTTATAAAGTATGAAAACTAATCTGGGGCATTATTTTCCATTTGTTTGACAAAAGTTGCAATTCTCTGAGGTTGTTCATTCATAAACCTTTTAAATCGCCTCAAAGTAAAATCTGATTTCAGATATAGCTTTTGCAGAAATGTACCCTCTGATTGAATGATGTCCTCTTTAATTACAGGGTTAGATGACATGATCTATAAAATCAAAAAATCAATGAATATACCAATAGTTTTAGAACCTCAAAACTTTATCTTACATTTACTTTATTATTTATATTGTTATAGCACAGTATCCAATCATGAAAAGAAAAACAGACGTGATCAATTCATTGTATATTACTAAAATAATAATAAAAACACATTTATTCAAATGTTATACCAAACCCATATTCATTTCAAAAGATGAATAATTGATATTCAGACATTGTGTTCTCTCTTAACGTGATGACTTCGGCTTTCCTGGCTTTAGCAAATGCTGAGTATCATTCTTGATGTAATTTATTCCTTCATATCTCTTCATACAAATAAAGTATTTAATAGAAAATGCAAATGTTAAGATGATATTTTGGAGGAGAAAAATGTCTAATGGGCTGAAGTTTAGTGTACATATGAGATGATGCCATGCCAAATCCAAGATTAAGTTAAATTGCAACAACAACAAGAACTGAAAACACAGATATCAGATTACAGATTTCCTTTAATGTTATAAGAATCAAAATGCAGATTAGTTTCCCAGCATCAAATGTATCGAAAAGGATTATTTCTGTTGAACCTCATAACTTTCCACCTCCATGTCTTCTTCTTCCTCCAGCTGGCAGTCTTCTGATAGGTCCTCTCATTTTGGCTCCAGGTCTCCATCTTGGTAACAGCAGACAGTTGGTGGGCAGAAACGAGTCTGCTGGAGTACTCAAGGTCTGCAGACCCAACTGGCGTTTGTGTTAGGCAGATTATTCTTGTAGTGAAGCTGGCCCTGAAGGAAGCCTGGATCCGGCGGCTGATTAGTTTTTCTGGCAGGGAGGCTGTCAGGCAGAGGGTCCCCTGTTGCTTTGGCTCAGCGAGTTTCCCAGGGACACAGACTGGTTTGTGCAGGCATGGATGCTTTGGCTCGTCTGGCAGTTTGACAGGGAAGAAGTGAAAGTTTAGAAATTGTGATAAAAAAAAGAGACTGGTTAAGACGAGAAACCAATTTTCAGTACACTGACCTTGTAACTGTTCTATTCTTCTTCAAATCTTTATTTAACTAACAATCAATGAGTAGTGCCCTCTTTATCTGCAATGCCGTGGTTACACTCAGGTACACACATTCACACTTGAATCTGCATACGAACAACCCTAGTGCGATCTACTGGCCTGTATTGGAGCACCTCTGGATTACTTGAACTCTATGTTATATTGCATTGATTTTTTTTCTCAAACATCCTGCAACATTACAGTACACACACAGATTTGTTGTAGTCTGCAGTGGCAAAGTACACAAACACGGACAGATAACAAAAAGGAAAACTGAAAGTAAA
This sequence comes from Notothenia coriiceps, assembly GCF_000735185.1. NCBI lineage: Eukaryota > Metazoa > Chordata > Actinopteri > Perciformes > Nototheniidae > Notothenia > Notothenia coriiceps. The sequence goes on along the minus strand of NW_011333161.1, from coordinate 34,656 downwards.
CACAACAGCACACCGTCACCTCACATACAGTACTTCAGGCATTCTATGACATAACACTTTATCTAAGGTTGGGTCAGATTTCTTTAACAAATAAAGTAAGTTATTGAATTAAAATGTGTCTCCAAGATGGCAAAAAATGTGGCAAATCAAACAACTAATGAAAAACATATTCGGAGTCTGATTCACCTTTCTTTTAAAAAGCACACATTTCGTCAGTGTTCATTGAAAATTATGATGTAAAATCTAAATATTTTACTTGAACTTTGACCTTTTACTGATAGCGTAAGTAGAGATACTGATAATATTGTGTATTTGCCAAAGTTATAAATGGTTCTGTTGTATATGTAAAAGTAGCTGTGTGTCATGTGTATATGCTTGTTTACACAACTTTATTATGTTGTTGGTTTTGCACTCATTTTCTGCCATTAATATTTAACGTAGATTAACCCCACCTTTTCTGGCTGTTGCATTAAAATGAAGTAGCTACACAATCTCATTAATGATTCACTATGTTAACAGCCAGATAGTAGGTAGGCTATACACATTATTCATAATGGGATATGCTGAATAATAGAGAACTGTTCCTTTGTGGTTTAATTTATTTAGTTTGTTTCTCTATCTAAGTATGATTGTGAATGCAGAACTTGTAAAATGTATTTTTACATTATGGTATGGCTAGGCTATATCTTAATTCTTCTTCCACCACTGAACATTATATCTCCTATCACCAGTTGCTGCTGGCCCTTGCTGAGGTGGTGTCAGCAGTTGCTTCAGAGTGTCTCTCCCTCCCGGTTGTGTCCTCGGCCGCCCCCTGACGGTGGTTCCCGGCAGAGCCCCGGCCCCCCTCACCAGACCGTCCCACCGAGGAGCTGCTCTGCTCGGCTGCTCAAGTTCACAAACCACTGGCTGTGAGAGAGTGTGCAAAGGCTTTCCCCGTGTGTGTATCTTCCTACTATTGTTTTGCTTCGGATAAACGGACCAACTTCTCATCAGCTTTCAATCTTTTTGAGACCGGGACTTACTCAAACATTTAAAGTTTTTGGAAGATTTTGCCGGCTTTGTTTCCTACCCGGATAGATTTTTGTTTATGGCGCGGTGTTGCCAAGATGGACACTGCTTGTCTGCAGGTTGGAGACTAGATAACGGCTTCGCCCTTTAAAATTAAATGTAGGCTAGACTTTATTTAATTATCCGCTGTAAACGTATTATTTATCAACTGGATGTAGCCAGATTGGGTCATTTCCTCCCCAGGGGTCACATCCTATAATGAACATTTTCCCACTGAAGTTTCGGTGAACTTTTCCCACGACTCGCCATGTCGGGAGTTGTCCGGACCCTGAGCCGCTGCCTGCTCCCGGCCGAGGCCAGCCGGGACCCGGGCAGCAGCAAGGAGGGGAGCCGGGAGAAGGACGCGGCGCAGGAGCGGGAGGCGAGGCGCAGGAGCCGGGAGATAGACGCGATGCTGGCCCGGGAGAGGAGAGCCGTCCGCCGGCTGGTGAAGATCCTCCTGCTCGGGGCCGGAGAGAGCGGAAAGTCCACATTCCTCAAACAGATGCGCATCATTAACGGGCAAGAGTTTGATAAAAAATCACTTCTGGATTTCCGGGACACTATCTATGAGAATATACTGAAGGTAAGATCAAGGTTTCATGGGAAATAAATAGCTTGGGGCCTTCAGGGAAACTTTACAGCCCAAGTCCAAAGTTTAAACACACACATGTGTAATCTGTGTTGTCAACTCCTGCTTTTGTCTTTTTGATTTTAAGTTTATATCGTGTTTGTTTTCTGCTCTCTTAAGTTAAAGTAAAGGATGTATGAGGAACTGACATGTTGGAGACCAGAACAGAAAGTGTATTAGATTAGGCTATTCAATTAGTCTTTGGAGGTATATTGACTGGAACTCAAGTGTTAGTCAATTCATTGATCATTTTATTATTTAGGTAGTTTGTCAAGGAAACATTGCCAAGATTCTCCAAACCAAATTTGAGAATAGTCAGCAGTTTAATCAGTATTGGAAATAATCATTATTTGCAGTCCTGATATTGACGTTTTCACCCAAACGTTGAGGCTCACACACATACTCAAACATACAGAGGTTTGTTGACATATACATATTTTTATCCTGAAGTGTGTGTGTGTGTGTGTGTGTGCATGCTCTCCCGTTTGTTTGCTGTCATGGCTGGGACTCCTTGACCAGCTAACAATACCAGACTATTCCTGAGGGATGAGCACATCCGCCCTGATTGCCACACAGCCCAGACAGGGATGATAAGAGCCTTCTACACAGCAGAGGCAGTACTCCATACCCTCCCCTGAATACCAGCATACAGTGGCGGTTCTGTCTCGGGACAAATCATGAACAGCACTCCCCCCCCAACCCTCCTCCAAACAAAAACAAAATTCACCAACACTCAACTTCCTGAAAAACACAATGCATGATGACGAGCAGGCAAATATTGTAAGAAATCACATGATTGGAAATGCTGTAGTTTTGACAAAGGCATGATCTCAAATGCAACACGATACTACATGCCTGGTACTTTTGACCCACCAAGACACTGTTTATTGGTCCTCCCATCTTTTACAAATGACACAATATTAGAAGCTTGCCAGTAACATTTATTTTCATTAACAATTATTCTATTAACTTCCGAGTTCATCTTGTATTACTTTCAGTTAATTATGACTATGATGGGATGTTGCAAAAAGACTTTAGGACAGGTCTCAAGGAGGAGATACAGGAATTAGTTGTAGTAAATCGCACTGAGAATAGACAGTAGATTTGATTGGATGTAAAAATGGCTAAGACATACTGTATTAATCATTGGTGCATCATTCCTATGCTATGACACCATATATTGGACATGTTTCCATTGGTAAATCTGAGCATTGTTTATTAGGTGGGATGTTACCTGTCCTGAACAATAGTGTCAGGATCAGCCTCACCTACAGGGTGTAGAGGACCTCTCTCTTCATGGGAACCTAATGATAGTGATAGAGAACAAAGCAGACGGTTAAGGAGGGACAAAGCTGAAAGAAAAATACACAGGTGTGTTGCACAATTAGATACAAATTAATAAATAACATAGCGGCTGAGTTCATGTGGGGTCCCGCCCCTTCCTTCTTGTTAATTATACCTCCAATAATGGTTAAGTCTCTCATCTAATCCTTCAATACTCAAACTGGATATTCTCACTCAAGTTAAAGTGAAACTAAAAACTGTTGCTAGGGTACCTCTGTCAAGCCTGGTACATCAAGTGTAGGTTTGATGAACAGCCTGGATATCTAATGATTTACAAGCTGTACGTTTTGGTAGAACATAACATAAACACTCAAAATAGACAATTGTTGGTGTTATTAATTAATCAATTTCTAAATAAGACACACAATGGTTTGACATTTTTCCATAAAACAGGTTTTATCCTTTTTTTCTATTTCTGTGATTGTCCTTGTTTCCCTATCATTACTTCTAAACCAAGTGTTTTTCTTGTTTCAAGGTTGGTCAATTATCATCAGTGTCACATGAGGGAAATGCTTTATTAACTTAGATCATTGAAGCCCGATATTCAGCATATTTGGCATCTTCAAAAACTTCGGGGTCACAATTAGAATGTTAAATGTTTTTTTATGAATTGTAAAGCTAAATAACTTCTAATGCTTTCTTGTTACAAGGCAGGGGAAAGGGCCGCTGATTACCGGAACAGAGTTATTTTTAGACCCATCTAGCTGCCGGCCAATAGTACCATGTCATGTCTTCAGTTCAGACATCATATTTTTATGTTTCTTTTGCCCCATGTGGGAGATACTGTTGAGGGCCAGTTACACACAAATACCAAGAGCTGGTCTGTTGTCTGTCTAGCTATCTTATTCATCTGGGCACAACTGTTTCTGTCGCTTTTCATGTGAATAATAACGTGCACTCTACAAATGTCTGCCCACTCCATTGAGGCCTGCTGTCACATTTGATCTGTAACACTTTGTGTTCAGAGTTCACTTTGTACCAATGGGTTCTTTGTAGCAGATAGAGGCAGACAGAGGTTTCATCCTTCAAAGGACTGTGGGTGTGTCCTTTTAGAGATAACCTACAGCCTCACAAACTAATGGGGCATTAGCATGGTCCTTATCAGCTTGTTAAAATGTCAAACTTTTTCATGTATATCACCAGTAAGTCCTCATCACTGACGTAGTTTTGGTATGAAAGGTTATCTAGGTTCAAGGTAAATCATCCTTGAGTTTACAATAGAAGTTTTGTTATTGAATTGGCAATGTGATACTTTTCCGACTAAATGGACTAGGATCACCGAAACGTCCCAATTAAAAGAATGACCAGCTCACATTTCTGCATTGAAAGGTGCTTACTTTATTCACTTCCAAATGTTATCAAAATAAGGCTGTCTCTTCTTGCAAACAATTTGGAGGCTTCTTCAAAATGGGACGGACAACTTGTTATGTTTTTCTTGAGATTTTCTTTCTTTTTGAGGGTGGAGGGAAAAGAATGCGATAAAGGTCCCAACACTGGAATTTAATCCCCTATTTTACTTGTTATATTTGTGATCCATTTGGCAGTGTTGGAAGAAGTATTCTGATATTTTACTTGGGTAAAATTAGCAATACTAAAGTTCAGGATCAGGAAATGTTTGGTCTATAAAATGTCCCAAAAATGTCCATCCCAGTTTCTCGAAGAGGTCAAGGTCATCTCTTTAAATGTGTTGTTTTGCCAGGAGTGCAGTAAAAAGAACAAAAGTTGCTTCCAAAATGTAGTAAAGAAAAAAGCATAACATGGAAATACACATAAAATGGAAAATACAACCAACCCAAAATGTCTATAAAGTTCAGTCAACTAGATGCAATTGGTTACTTTCCATCACTGGTATTTGACATGCAGACGTGCTGAATGTGGACACAGTTACTGGATAACTAGAGACCACGATGTGTATGGACAGGTTGGCTTAGCAGCAGGAACACAGACAAAAATGCCGGTATACAGGAAAGGACACAACAACTCTTTAGAGGATTTATGCAACATAAACCCAGATTAGTAATTTGATAAATCTCAGGTTGGCTCCCAGACAGATACAGGATGTGACTCAAAACCCACTCACAGTGACTCCGTTAGTGACTTTACTGCAGAACATGCTGCTGTTCGATCCGTATGTCGTGTCAGATTACATGTGTGTCTTTATGTTGAAGACTAGTCAGTGTGTCAGTCTTACTCACTCCTGTAATAACAAAAACCCCAATTCTTAAAAGAGAAGTTTGAAATGAGGAACAGAGTTGAAAATGCACTAGTCAGTCACAAAGGAGCATCCCAGTCAGACTGCACCCACACACAGTAGCTGCATGAGTGATTACATCTATAAAGTGTCACATCTTCCTTTTATTTTTTCTTACACGTTTAGGGGGAAATCTCCCTTTGAACTTTGTATAAACAAGGTTGGAGCTAATTTTCCAGCTGTGTTCATGTTGTGGGCCTGTTAAGCCTCATGAATGCAATATTAAGCTGTTCAAACAAACTTGACTAGACTTGCACAAAGGGTAGGCAGTCATGAGTCATCCACACACACACACACACACACACACACACACACACACACACACACACACACACACACACACACACACACACACACACACACACACACACACACACACAAATCCCTTAACCTACTGTGACCTTTGAAACGCTTCATACCTCACTGATAATGTTCTGTTGTTTCAATCAATAAATGAAGCAATCATGCTTCAATAACAAGGCAGATTCTGGACTTTGAGATGCTCAGAAAAATGCTTCACATGGAGTCAATTGTTAAGTCTTAGAAATGTAAGAAGGTAAAAGATAAGGAACACAATGGATGAAATAAAAAGAGAAGATGTAGTGAGTAAGAAAATACAAATTGTACCACAAGATAAAAGTCTGCTGTCAGATCAATACATGCTGAGTTGGAACATTTCAAAGTAATGGATTCAAAGAGAGTCTAATAAAACTATAAAGAGAGAAATGGAGACACAGATACAAAAAACTGAATATCTGTCTCTGTGTGATGGTTAGACCTCCCACACAGATCACTCCACATGGCTCTATTCAGAAAACCACCAGCAGCCACACACGCATATGTTTGAGAGTGTGTGTGTGTGTGTTTGACATTTGTGCTGCCCTGTTAAAGTTACTCCATGTTTACCAGAAACACTAGACTCTGTGTTGACATGTTTCCCCTGGAAGCAGCTCATGCAGTATGGTTTTTATTTCCTCTGTGTGGTCAGGAAATATTTGTACAATATTGCTGACATTAGAAAAAAGCAGCTGTTACTCCACTTGACCGCATTCAGGCTCATGTTCACGCTGTGTTTCTGCAGGGCATGCGCGTGCTGGTAGACGCCCGGGACAAGCTGGGCATCGGCTGGCAGAGCTGCGAGAACGAGAAGCAGGGCATGCTGGTGATGTCGTGGGAGGGACGAGTGGGCGGCTCGGGGGTCGAGTCAAGTGAGTTTCAGCTTTACGTGATGGCACTGAACGCACTCTGGACGGACACCGGCATACAGGAGGCCTACGCACGGCGCTCTGAGTTCCAACTGGTGAGTAGATGAATCCTGTAACAAACCGTCTCCTCTTTCATTTCCTCTGATGTAGCTTCAAGGTTGTTTATATAGTTTGTATCAAGTCTTTGTTGATGTTTACACTAAGTGGAATTTAAACCAAAGGCTGGTACTGCTGCAACATTTCATCGAATGGAAACATTTTCGATGCGCTTAGACTTTACACATTTCAAATGTCAGAATCCTACAGTAGATTTTATAATAAAGTTTTGGCAGCACTCAATAAGCTGCTTGTTAAGGATGAATACCTCTGGCACTTTAAAGATATACTTCCCTCGAAACTGATATTTTATTTATGATTCAGTCACATATCCAGGAATGATAAATGACAAATCTTGTATTGACACTCCATTACAAAGGTTGAAGCATTTGCTGATACCTTGAGGTATGTGCTAACAATACAAATGTAACCAAAAATAAACTATCCTTCAACATTATGAAGTCCTTAAAGTACTCATGCAGCAGTCTAAAGGATTCAATCACTCTTCATAGCATGCCAAAAATGCATGTTTTTATTTATTTAAAAGCTCCCATGACTGTCTCCTGTTCATACACTGAGTTGGAGCAATGATCAGTCATCGGTTACTCACTGGCTGATCTGATGCTTCACATTGAATCTTCCTCCCACACATAACATCCTGTAACAGAATATGGGATCGTTCTCACCAATTCCTTTTTTCTCCATTCTTCCTTACAATGCGGTGAGCTGTCAAATTGAGAAAAAGTGCCTAAAAAATAACCTTTAATAAAAACCTTGCACTGTGTATGTTTACCAGTTCTTACCCCCAGTTCCATAAATATTTCACTTCAGGGACATCTAGAGCGGCAGATATCTGCACAGTCACTGATTTACTAGAGCCAGGAGTCACAAAGCTAATACCATACACAGTCTATGGCTAATACCTACTGACATGCTCATAACTTCAGGAAGTAACTGGATATTATCTGAAATGTTTTTACCTGTCATCTAAAGAAAGAAGTCAGTGAAAAAGCAGTGCACAGAGCGAAGCCTGTGGAAATATGTATTGTTTTCTGTCTAACTTCCCCTTGCTCATGTTTTTTGTGTTTGGTGACTTTCCAAATATGTAATCATTTTTCTCTTGACTGGAAATGGAGCCGGTGAAGTGGAGCCCTGTGGAGTTACATCTGCCACGCCACACTGCACCAAACACAACCTTAAACGGCTCGTACATTACAGTGAAATGCTTCCCTTTTAACTCTAATTTATGAAACACATGCAGCTCAAAACCAGTAGGCTGTACACATCACTGACCTTCATTTTATTGTATAACTAGTCATGTTGAATACATTTGATAGAATGGCACTTAGACCAGTAAGACAAGTGTTTTTAATATTGAGTCAGTGTAGCCTCAAAGCTGTGGCAATCCATATTTTGTATTAACAATGGATTGAGCTACTCTGTGCACATGAATGGGGTTGCTTGTAGAGAAAAACCCATAAAGAATTATCACCGTTTCTGTGGTTAGACTCTTTTAGCTCATTCGTCTGGTTTTACAGCTTGTAATATTAGTTTTTTTGGGTTCACTTTGAGCACAAGGCCCTAAACCCTGGCTGTACACAGCTTGCCAAGCACCAAACAAACAACAGACAGACAACAACTGAACATGGTGTAGCAAAGTTGGAAGTTGGATATTTCTCTCAGGAGTTGGTTGAAACAAAAAAAGTAAAGGGAATAGAAGAGTGCCAGAAAAAGGACTCCATGTGATTATATGTAAAGTTTACAACTTGTTTCAATGCAACCTAGTGGCCAAAAACCAAGCAATGCTGGATTAAAGGAATATGGAAAGGCTGACATGGGATCGTCTCTCGTCAAATGTACACGCTCATTTCTTTCTCTGCTGCGAACCAGAGACACTGAGACTTGTTTAAAGCAGTAAACCACTTACTGTAATTTAAAGATCATTTGTGAACAACAGAACAGCTGGAGAACCCCTCTGTTTTACAAGGAACTCTAGAAGTGTCTACAAACATGCCGTGAAGGACCAGACAGACTTATAATGACACTTGAACGATCATTAACCGCATTGTCAACACGGCGAATGTCTCACAGCGCCGGCGCTACCAGCTGCTCTGTTGCCGCTGCGGTTTGTATTGGCTGTAGCGGCGAGTTTATTCTGCTCTTTATTGGAAGTGACAGAGCGCCTCACCTCTCCTTTAGAGCTGTATATTTGACCTTTAGCCTTGTTACACATTTATCAGTGACACAACTATCTGGAGTCAGACAGAAGCCACTTCCGTCTCGCTCTCACTTAACATACTCTAAGTGTGTGTGAGATGTCAGTGCACAGCTTTGGGTCAGACTGCCTCTGTGTCTTATCTGGAGTCGCTGTGTGATAAAGCCTGTTGGGCTGCTCAGACTTGCAGACATCGCACTGGCTTAGCGATAAGGATGTAGATATTCTGTACCTTGGTATTGTCAACAAACAGCAGGAAGAGACGAAGAGTAGAACAGAAATCAAACTGTTGTAATTTGTCGAGTTCAATAAGAAAATGGCGATTGTTGTTGTATTTAAGTCACCGCCTGAAAGTGTGTCACAATCACTCATTTAAGAAATTTGTTTTCCACCTGCTTTCCACACAGTGATGCATTTAGCGCTTTGTCGTCATCGTGTAGCCTGGGCCTTTGATCCGATTCCTTACAAAAGAAAATCCAAGTTTGTTTCCAATAAAGTACATCTCTTTTTTTATTATCATAGACATGTATTGTTTCCTGTGTATTAGCCAACGCTCAAATCTCTACTGAAATCTGCCCGTCATTGTACTACTTCTTGTTTGGTCGTTGAATCCCACCTCAGTGAATCCTGCCTGGCGCAAATCGGTTTATAATTTAGCCCGCTACAACAAACAGGGCCGATCCCAATCTTCCCACTTACGGACTTTGAGGCGTGTTATCTGAAAACCCATGAGGGCTCAGGGCTGTGCGACTGTCAATGTTTGAGCTATTTCTGAACTCTTCTCGTAAGTCCTCAGTTCAGCACACATTGCCTTGGGAAATTCCCAAACACACATTACTTTTGACATTTAAACAACTTGAATAAAGGTAAACAAAGAAGATGGCATGTTGTTGTTCAAACTGGCATGAAAACATGTTCTCAGAAACACTAGATTTACATCAGGATTTAAGAGTGCATTAATAAACACATGAAAAAGCAAAGGCTATATGAGACACCTGGTTTATTCTGCAACTTCTGCAATTGTTTACTACATGTTTTGTCGTCAAGGTAGAGTGAGATGTTGCTGCAAAGTGCTGTGCCGTTGCTATTTATATCATTTGAGCCCTTTGGCCTTTCACAGTCAGCCACTTTTTAGGTGACGTTGAGACCAGGAGGGTTCAGGGCTTAGGGGGGAGATCAGACCTGATGATTCTTTGCAATAGCAACACTACACAACTAAATAGCCGCAGGTCTGCCCATCCTGTTATGTTGATTTGAATGGGGACATTTATTCTACTCTATTCTATTTCTATGACTAAAACCAACAAGAAACTGAACTGAAACAAGTCGGAAATGCTATCCTTTTTTTGTTTAAATTCAGGCAACGGGACTACAGCTAGTGGCACTTGCCAACCTTTAGACCTCGGAAATCTGGAGCATTTCAAAATGCAAAATTGGGGGGGGGAGGGGGAGGGGGGTGCTAGTGCATCGCCGGAGCTGTTAGATTAACATTAACATGCTTATTGTAGTTGTAAGTGCACTGACTTGCAGCCTGTAGCACCGTCCTTGATGGAGCATATGTGTTGGGCTGGACCTGTATTTTACAAGAAAGGAGTGAGCAGTTGTCGATTCTTGTTCTGTTTTCTGTGAATATCTGCCTCACCCTCTCAGATTTTGAGTTGCGCGCGCTACTAAAGAGACGTGTTACCATGGAAACCAAACAATGGTGTAGCTGTATTAAAGTCCGAGTGGAAACAGTCGTGTGTAAATCTGATTTTGTCAGAAATCGGGAGAAATGCGGGAGAAATATGACCCCGGGAGGAAACCGGGAGAGGGCAATGAAATCCGGAGTCTCCCGCGAAAATCGGGAGGGTTGACAACAAGCCTCACTTTAACTAGCTAGTGCACATTCCACTGAAGATAATAATGATAAAAAAACCTTCTGTCATGAACTACTACTTCTCCAGAATGCACATCAACTAAATCCACAGCATGTACACGCAGCGGCATGTGCGGATGAACAGGCAGCTGTTGGATCAGATGGCAAATTGTCCCTGAACACATCGTTATGCACTTACCAGACATGATTGCTAACCCAGGGGCTACTTTCTGTGTTTACCTTTTTTATTTCATTTATACAACATTAGCTTTATTTTGAAAGCAATTGAAAGTTTGCCTTGATATGCAATGGGCTAGGTTTTTTCTTTTAATGTGTGGAAAAGTCTTAAGAACAGCTTTTATGATATTCACAACTTAGAGAACTGTTCATACCTGTGTATCAAATCAAATCCAAGTTTATTTATAAAGCACATTTAAAAGCGATTTTTGGTCGGGCCAAAGTGCTGTACATGTAATAAATACTACAACCACATAAAAACACATTACTACAATCACAATAAAAGACAATAAATTACAACAGATATATAAAAAACACAGGGAAAAGTCAGGAGTATCTATGAGTATCCCTTTATACTCGTAGATCTAAAGCACGTGCCCCTTGATGCTGATAATTGAGTTTTAAGTAGACATTTCTTCTTAGGATTAGTTGGTGAATGAGGCTCATTGATTCACCACAGTCAAGTTGTAAGATGTACAACTCCAGAAGAAAATGTGCTCGGGGGCTGAGTGTCACAGTAAAAACATTCAGATTTTGTTCTCTTGTTGTTATAATGGTGTTTTTTTGCTTATAGGAGAAATACATAATAACATCAGCCTTATCTATTTTCAAAGTAAGAAAACCAAAATGTCTTCTGTGGAGTAAATGTGCTGAGTTAGACGCTCCNGAAAACCAGTCAGTATCTGGTGTGACCACCATTTGCCTCACGCAGTGCAACACATCTCCTTCGCATAGAGTTGATCAGGTTGTTGATTGTGGCCTGTGGAATGTTCCACAGGCCACAATCAACAACCTGATCAACTCTATGCGAAGGAGATGTGTTGCACTGCGTGAGGCAAATGGTGGTCACACCAGATACTGACTGGTTTTCGGACCCCCCCAGACCCCCCCAATAAAGCGAAACTGCACGTTTCAGAGTGGCCTTTTATTGTGGCCAGCCTAAGGCACACCTGTGCAATAATCATGCTGTCTAATCAGCATCTTGATATGCCACACCTGTGAGGTGGGATGGACTATCTCGGCAAAGGAGAACTGCTCACTATCCCAGATTTTTTCAGATTTGTGAACAATATTTCAGAGAAATGGTTATTTTGTGTATGTAGAAACTTTTTTAGATCTTTGAGTTCATCTCATGAAAAATGGGAGCAAAAACAAAAGTGTTGCAGTTATATTTTTGTTCAGTGTAGGTATATGTATTATTCTTTATTTCCTTGTTTCTTTAATTGTTTTTTAGTTTTTTTCACATCACTTATTTTTACCTATATATATATATTTATCTATTTATTTACTTTACTATGTAGGACCGGAAGGGTGGGGGGAGGGAAAAAGGGAAAAATATATACCGTGTAATGTAACTCATTGTGCCTGACTCAATAAAAAAATATAAATACAAAAAATCAAATGAACCTTGAGCTGTATGTCTTTAACTATAAAGTCATCTCTATTTCTCTTTTAATTCTGTGCTGTCCTCACACATTTAAATAAACTCTGATGCATACACGTTTGCACACATTTCCCCCTGGGACTGAGTGTAATTATGAGTTTGGCCTGGAATGGTTTGATAATAAAACAGAGATTTCTGAGGGAAATAAGGAGAGAAAATTAAAGTGTTGGAGTGTACAATTCTTAATTAAAATCATGCAGTGTTTATAGTGTGCAGGACACAGGGAGAGACAGAGAGGAGGAGGGAGAGCAGGGGATGAAGAAGAATTGGCGTTAGAGCGTGGAGGGAGAGGAGAGGGTCACAGTTTGTGAGGAGGGAGGGTTATCATATTTTCACAGGAATTTCCTCATTTAAAATCTTCATTCGCTTCCTCACTTTATATTTGTTTTCTGCTCCTCCATCATTCCACCGCAGCCTCTGGTCCTCGGCTGTATGGAGTGATATTCTCCGCCTCAGTGTGTGTGTGTGTGTGTGTATGTGTGGGTGTGTTTGTGTGTTTGAGAGAGACAGAGTGAAAGACTGAGCAAAGCCTCCGTGTCCAAGTACGTGTGCATGCTGGCTCCTGATTATCCATTGAGTTTATTAATTACAACTCTTTGTCATTCATCCAGGTTCTATCAGTCGCCACACAGAAAACTCTTCTCTCTTCTCTGCCATCTTTTTCTTTATTTCATTTAGTTTCTGCTTCAATCCGCGTCTTCCTCACTCTCCTCCCACCTCTCACGAAAAGAACAAACAGCGATTTTGCATCAAAGAACAGGAGACTTTTCCTCTGTGAATACATTATTTTCTCTTCTCCACACACTATCTTTTACAGCTGTCAGTGCAGCATGAGCCTGTTGATTTGATTATCTTTTCTTCTTGGTAAATATGCCGGTCTGGATATAATCGCACACATAGGGAGAGGTACAGATCTTAATCTGACTAATCCTGGATTACAACTGTGCTATGAGACGCTGTATGCGAGCGTGTCTTTGTCTGATATTTGAATGAGTGAATCTGTGGGTGTTTTTGCAGCCTTATTTATTGAGTTTTTATTTGGATCCCGATTAGCTTCTATCAAAGTAGTTGGTCTCCCTGGATGAGAAAATTGAAAACAAACCTGATGATTATCATAATAGCATTAAACCTGTGGCAGGAATATGTATCTGGTTTCCTTGTGTGTGTGTGTGTGTGTGTGTGTGTGTGTGTGTGTGTGTGTGTGTGTGTGTGTGTGTGTGTGTCTGTGGGGGGTACATACTGTTGAACGAGTGGTTCGTACAGTATGCTTCTCACTAGTGGTACCAAGGGTCAGAAACAATGGGGTGCCTTATTTAATGTCTCTCTACTGCAGGCACTGACAGTTGTGTAGGAAATGAAATCATGCAGAAGAAATATTCACACAGTCACTTCACCTGAGATAATCATACCATCAATAATTCGACCTTTCTTAAATGTAATATTCCAGAGACGAAACACAGTGCCTGACACCAGTTCCTGGCATCACAGCAATTCCATAAACCAGTGTCTACAAGTTTTCCATAAAGACGCGGGGTGTGTTATTCCAGTGATATTTTGCATAAGAAACAGAATTTATGCAAATTATAATTTCACCCCCATGTAAGCCATGAACGTTCTTTTCACACACATTAGCACGGAAAGAACAATGATGTAGCTGACTGATGACAGTCTGTATGCCTACTGTGTGTGTGTGTGTGTGTGTGTGTGTGTGTGTGTGTGTGTGTGTGTGTTACTCACTAAATACTTTGTAATTTAGAAGTATATTTGTATGGATGCATTGTGACGGTATTCGTTTTCATTAGCAGCTCTAACATTTTCATTTTTGAGAGCGCTGAACAAATCGGTTTTGCACTTTCCCTCTGATAACCTAATATTCCCCTTTAATAACGCTTTGAACAGTATTCATGGTGTGCATTGTTGAGGTATTCAGTGTGTGTGTGTGTGTTCCCATGTTTATGTGAAGCTGTGTGCCAACTATTAACACATATGACCTCTTTCCGCTGTCTGCTCCACAAAGGCTTCAGCTTTCCTGCATGAGTGAACACATTCAATGCATCTGTCCAAGTAACCCGCAACAACCAAAACACACCCGTCCCTGACCCACATGTCTGTTATTGGTGTCTGTCGCCAAACATAGCACACACACACACACGCTCACATCCATGCATGAACACCTAGGAGATGATAGAGGAGATGTCAGTGATGGAAATGTCATTTTAATTTTAATGTGAAAGATGGGAAATACATAATAGCACTGCTTCTGACCATCTAATATGCATTTAATTATTAGTCAAATACATTGTAGAGAGAGGGGGGCAACAAAAATGCTACATCCCTTAAATTATAATCTGTGTGTTCTGAAGTCACGTGTCTAAAAGTGCCTCTTTGCACCTATCTTTATTACCCGTCACACTCTTTAGGATCATCAGGTTGATCCTGAACCCAATTTGCCTCCTGGTAATCACAAGCGACCCAGTTTCAGGCTGGTCTTAAATGATAATCTTCTCTGATAATCCCAACTATCCAGACATGCATTCAGGCTAGGCAGGACCAGTCCCAATTCAATTTGTAATTATTAAAAATGCAAAATATTGAACTACTGCAATGAGACACCAGCTGTCTCATATGCAATACATTCTGATGTCATCGCCCCTCTTCCCAAAGGAACATGCACATCTAAAGGTTTTTCTCTAGTTACTTATTCGAACACTGGAAAGATATTAATGTACTAGCCAAGTCCTGTTGCAGATAATTACCAATTTGTTTTATTTATGGTTTAAGGTTCATTCTTGCCCTTGGAAACCATATAGCACACACGTTTTGACCTAACATAGGTTCTCTGGAACATTCAATGGGATTACATGATCTTATTCAGATAATGTCCAGTCCTAATGTTCACATTTCAAGTTTTGTTCAGAGGACACATGGGCAAACTCCTCCACCTGTAGCAGGTCGTGGGATATCAAAGTTAAATGGGACAGTGAACATGTAAAGTTAGTGATGAAACAAATACTTTATACAAGAACAGAATGCATGGTCGTCATCAAATATGGATTAACCTTCAAATTCACCCAAGTAAACTTAACCTGCAAAACCGGAGTTCAATTGAGACTCTGCAAATTAATTCTATATCTCATTTGTTGTGATCCACTTAAACTGACATGTGAACTATGTATCATTTTCATATGCAGGTCTTCGTTTGTGTATAGTCTCCTGAAATAAGAACCTTTTGGTAGAAAGACATTTCTATATCTACATACATATAAAGTATTTACAAAGCAATGATAATCATTCGGATAGTGTTTCTGGTCACCTTTCAACTTTAAATCCAATATTTACTTTGTTCAACACCTATTTACTGACTGTGTCTGCAATCAAGTTGGTTTTGAGAATCTTTTCACCCAAAACAGCTGCCTGCTGCGACAGAAAACAATGCTATGAGAGCACTTTTAAGGTGCCCTGTGGAGTTGTCAAAAAAACACAACAGTTATGCTTGCATCCAGTGTTTTTCACCAGGGTGCATTGTGCCTCCTTTAACATTACGCGTGTGGAGCACATTTCCTTCCTCATAAAGCATTACAAAGCGGATTTCTTTCTTTTTTTGGAATATCATAAATCATGCATGGTTTACATTCATCTTTGCTTGCTAGCATTCTTTTACTTCCTAGGATTTGTCAATAAATTATGTTTCCTTTTGTGTTACTGCAGGCAACTGAATGAACACTTCATTGCCAGTATGCTCACACCATGTGTGCAGACAAACTGAAGAGCCACTAATAATAAGACACACCGTTTCGCTGCTAATGGTAACTCTACAGGGTGTCTTTAAAACACATATTAGTAAATAGAACTTTTTTGAAAATCCAATATTATGACCAAATAATCTATTGTCATATTAACAATAGGCAAAGGAAGAAGTAAAACATCTTAGCAAAGCTTGTTGGATAAAGTAAACGTCCTATTTTAACAATCTTTCTTTTCTTTTTAACGTTTGAAGTCATGCAGTAAGAATCTCTGAACCCAACCACATTTTGTTGGTAATGTATTCTTGACTGTGATGGGTCCGATCCAATATCAGTATACTGCTTCAATTGCGGTGTTATTCACTTATCAAAAATCAGATAGAAGTCACTGATTCATATCAATATGTAATAATGATGGAGAATTTCGTGGCATGCCATTAGTTTTCTCACCGTGGGGACCTTTTAGCTTTTCAAACGAACCTGCTGACACCGATAGCAACCAGAGCAGTCGCTCACCACTCACAACAGTGTAGTACTACCTCACCTTTAATACATAGATTTCAATCAATGTTTGCATAAAAAACATTGGTTTTTCCGTCACAGTTCATTTGTATTAAAGTTTCCCTGAATTTTGTTTCAAAAGAAATCTATGTTTTGAACTCATATAGAAATCTACTCTTAGAAGTTAATAATGCATTGCTGTGAACATAATTTCTTCAAGTCTATCAATACTTCAGAGGAGTTGCCATAGCAATTTGAACTCTTGCATCGGGTTGAATGTAACACCTACTTAAACCTGGAGTTTAAATACAATGCTTTGGCATATATTGACAAGATTGCAAGGTAAAATAAATTCTATGCAAAAAGAGCTTGAATTTGACCGTGTCAGATGTTCCTCATGCCCAATGGCACAAGGCCTTGTAACTTGAAAGACTTGATGACACAATTACTCTTTTTGAACACTCAAACTATTTTATTTACATTGTTCTTACATAAATTAATGATAATCATTGTATTCATACTTTGTTATTCCTCAACCGCCTACATATACTTAAAATTGCATAATATACTACTCTGTGTATATTGGATGTTTTTATTCAGGCCAAGTGATCAAAATGTAAACTGCCAGGGTGCATTTAGTGGCAGGCTTTAGTAGTAAAATACTTAGATGTGGAAAAAGATTGGTGTTTTTTCAGCTTTTATCAGCAGAATCATGTACAAAAAAAAAGTTGTGTGTGTGTGTGTGTGTGTGTGTGTGTGTCTGCTTCATGTTCACATGCATTATCACAGAAAAATCGAGTCAGTTATCTTTGCGCCAGCTGAAAATCCCAAAACCTTTAAATGTTTTTGTGTGTATCTGAGACAACAACAGAAACAATAGTCCTGCAGGAATTAACAAACGTTTTGATTTGATTTCCACTGTTCTCTGTCCACTCTTGGGATGAGTTCCTGGGAGAAACTTTAAGCACTCCTCAGGAGGTGATGCGAAATTCAATTTTCAGGTACTTTCAGTTCAAGCATGACAGTTAGGTCCTCACAACACAACAACAACAATGACTCACAACATGCACATTACAAATGACTACCATTTTACTTCTATGACCAACAATATTTTAAAGGAAGACTATACAACAAAACGAACAGCGTGTACTTCTGCCAGTGGCAATTTTGTAATGATAGTGAGTTTGAAAAACATGTCATAATACCTCAAGAGAGAAGAATGATGTAGTTGGTAGACTGATTCCAATATTACATATGTCCATTAGCTCATGTTGTGTAATGGATAATACCTTACGTCTCATACCAGACCAAATAACTAACAGCAGCAAAACTCCCTGAATCTCTAGAACTGATCAACCTATTTTATATCTGCTATAAAGTGATACACTCACTTAGAGCTGTATTACTATATCAAATCATAATAATGCAATTGATGTCAGGATATAAGATCATTCATTCATTTTAGCAACAAAATATTTTAACACTTTTCAAAACTGAATAAACTACATTTACTTTCAATTATCATGTTCAACAATAGGGTTATACAATATTGGAAAAAAGCTGCTGGGTAGCAGGGAGGTCTGAGGCCGAGAGCCACATTAATTGAAGCCATCCTACTATAGCTGTACAGGGATGTTGTAACAAAGATGCTATATATAAGATATATAAGAGTTGGATGGACAATTGACACAAGGACACGGCTATTTTCAAACTCATGTAACATTCACAGAAATGAGATGACTTCTAGGAAAAAGCTGGCAATAACAATCATTAACACGAGGTTAATCTATTTGACTTTTTCTTGTAGAGCAGCAGCTTCACGTCCTTCGGTCTTTGAGTTTTCTTTCAGTACGTCTACCAACCACACTTCTGCTTTTCTCTGGTTATGTCTCACACGTTATGATGGCTGATGTCAAGCAACTTCAGGCTTTTTTAAAATACCAACGTGAGGACACACACACACACACACATACACACGCACACGCACACACACACGCACACGCACACACACACATGCATCAAATTAACATTTATAAAGATAATCACCAACAAAAACACGACAAGAGACCATGATATTGAGCCAAACTCTTCAAAGACAACTTCTGACAGAATTCTTCATGAGTCAGAATAAAACTGCAGGAAAAACCAGAAAACATTATTCCCCCCTCTGTGTGTGTGTGTGTGTGTTTCAATGTTGGACTGTAAGTAGCTGAAAGATTATTCTTTCAATTTTCTGTGATCTTCAGTTTAATTATTGAGTCTGTATTTTTGCTCACATGTTTTTGTGTAGCCTTTTTTTTTTTAATGAAGGTTCTCTTACTGCAAATGACGTCCCTTTTTGGAGCGAACACTTTATTGCTGTGTGTGTGCCTAGGCCAGCAATATGATTTGTAAAAAAACATCATTAATGGTTTGGAATCGACTGTCCTCGGTTAACAAAAACCATATTAAAAAGCAGCTTGTTAACAATTAGATACAATGCCATTCAAATACTTATCGCAGCATCAAACACTAGAAAAATATGAACAGAGACCACAGATATAAAATGATTAATGGAATGATTAAAGCCAAATTCAGCCTTGAAAATTCAGCCTTGAAAAGTTAACCTTGCGTCACCCACACACAGTAACCACACAAATAGAAGCACCTAAGGCCCAATGCGTTTTTTGTAGATAAATGAGACAGCAATATGCGTATGCCTTCTTTACCTCAGATTTGTAAAGCCACACGTACAGTATTCTTGGTGATGACAAAACAATTCCCTCTATCATATTTGTCTGTTTAATTTAAAGATACAGCCAGCAGATGGTTAGCTTTGTTGGCTATTCTGTCAAAGATAATATTTTCCTTTGACAGGTGATCAATGTTATAAGTATCAGGGTAGATTTGATTATTTTTCTGTTTTGAAGACAGACACATGGTAAATAAAAAATGCTTTATGGCCTGAGGCTATTTTCAATAATGTTAATATTGAATAGTTTAAAAAATTTAAGGCATGTTTACCAATATTTGCTCCCATGTCTTATGGTCTAAATCACATGTGTCAAACTCAAGGCCCGGGGGCCAAATCAGGCCCGTGGTGGATTTAATTTCGGCCCGCAGGATAATTTTTTATTTCTATTAGATCTGGACCGCTGGTATATTGCACGCACACCTTCACTCAATCCTGAGGATTTCCTCCGCTCAGAGCCTGACCCCAAACATTGATGAACTTGCACCCAAGATGAGATGCCAAGTATCTGGCTTGAACTAGCATCACAGCAGCAAACTGACTTTCAATGGATGTTTCCTTCTGCAATTTCTTTTTTTCTTGCCACAACAGGGCACATGTTTGGTTTTTCTCCTTTGAGGATGATAATTAAATTAAAGGGAAATCATATTTTTTTGAACGCTGTGTTGGCCTTTGGAAATATGTTATCATAAAAGAACACTCCGGAAAAGCTGCAGATAGAGCCATAAGAACATGAATGGCAACTGATTACTTAATGTTTAATGTTGTTTTTATCGGCAATAATTTAAGCTTTGTTAGTTCCAGGTTTAATATGTGCAATAAGTTCATTTCAATAAGTTCTGCAATAAACATTGAAACAGTCCGGCCCTCGACTATTACCGATTTTTAAATTTTGGCCCACTGTGTATTTGAGTTTGACACTCCTGGTCTAAATAATATAACATGAACGCATCAATACACCTTTTTTTATGTTTTGCTGCTGTAGCCATAGTGTTCAAGATGTCTGAGCTTGCCCCCTGTTTAGATTTGTTCGCCTTTTCTCATTGGCTGTCACTCTCTGACCCTAACAAAAGGTCAGAGAGTGACTAGCTTTACCTGCTCTGAGCATTGACCAAAAAAAAATACAGTAGCTTTCATCTGGAATTCAATACCACAACCAATAAGAGAATCCTCATCCTACTACACATTCAAGCACAGTGTTAAAAAGTGGCTCATTAATAATCAACAGTGTCAGCACTGATGTGTGGGTGTAGGTGTGTGTATGAGTGCGTATTGTAAATATTTTATTTATTATCATGACATGCTCCTATCTGTATGCAGTGATGTCATCTACTGTATTGTAAATATGTACAATGGTATAGCAATGTCGTGGTATTTTTATTATTGCTTTTAGGATGTCTATCACCATGGCAAAGGGACTATCGATGAAAACTAGCCTTTTGGCTAATTCGAGTACTTTTACATGTTTTTAATATGTTGATTAATTTACACTGTCCCTTGTTTTAAATAAATCAATTCAATTCAATTCATCACAGGACAATTGATAATCTTAAGGGAAGTTACTTCTGTATGAAATGCAAGGACAAAAGGGAATCTTTAAAACATGTATTGTCTGTTTTTTATCTGTTGTAACTTTATTCACACTGCCCTTCTTGGCCAGGTTGCTCCTGGAAAAAAGGTTTCAATCTCAATGAGACTTTTAGCTGGTTAAATAAAGGATATATAAAAATATAAAAGAATCAAAAACGGATAACCAGTTTAATATTTTTTCAAAAGTATTGACACTTTGATACTTTTTTCTATACCAAATGTTTAAACTTTTACAATCTCTGTTAATTTATACATTTGAAAGTCTTGAAAGCACCAAATCTATAAAAAAAACACATCATATATTCATTCAAAGGCATTTCATGGTATCGCTTTTTGTAAAAAACCCATAAGATTAATACTCCCTTGTTCTTATGAACACTGACACTGTACCAAAACACAGATGGTGACCTTTTGTCCAACACCCCAGTATTTCACTGATGAATACACTTGTGCTATGCCCCACTCTCACTTTGAATCACAGTAAAGACCACCTTCTCAATCTTTATTAGGCCTCTATTGTTGTTCCCCTTGTTGAAAGTTCTGAAAGAATCAGTAAAAGGTGAATTGATGTAAATGTGATTACTGTATTGACACGTTGGACTGCTGATCACAGGTTGTAAATGTTTCCCTGAGAGCTTTGTTATACAAGCTCTTTGTAAGGAATCACAGTAACACAAACACATTCAGTAGGAGCTAGAATGTGTTTATTCTTTGTCTTGTTGTATTATTTTTATGCTCTGTTGCTCCATCGACGGTGTCTGTTTCCAGCGTCTGAGTACTTCAATTTGACAGACTTCATGAAACTGTGTTTAGCAATTTATATGCAAAGCAGAGAGAAGGAGAAAACATCTCCTGGAATGATACACGGTTAACAGGGAGAGATGTAATTGGACAGAAGGTTCGTGGTTGTGGATGTGTGAGCTTGCTTTTGCAGACAGCATAAAGAGACATGCACGAACACGTTCAATTTAGACACCTAGTCAGAGACAAGAGCCTTTGTGAGAGCTCTTGAGCAGAGGTCCAAGGTAAAGATGGTGCTCTGTGAAGTCCATTCATCAGAGCTGAGCGGGGGCTCTGCTGTCCTTCTGTCTCACCTGCAGGCCATTGAAATTGGAGGAGGTGGAGGAAGAGGTGTGTGTGTGTGTGTGTGTGTGTGTGTGTGTGTGTGTGTGTGTGTGTGTGTGTGTGTGTGTGTGTGTGTGTGTGTGTGTGTGTGTGTGTGTGTGTGTGTGACTTCTGTCAGTGCGAGGGTGTGCTTGGATGTATGCACATGAGGAGCAGGCATATACATATGCATAATTGGGGAGAATTTGCATATATGTATTCATTATTCTGTTATTATTTTGTGGTTGAGAAGTGAGGACAGTGGTCTAAAGTGCGCCGGGGTCTCTACACTGTTACTAGTTGACCTTGTTCAGAGACATGGTCATTCTACACATTTACATAAAACAATTCACTTAATTCACCAGTTTATTTGGATACTGGCTTATCCAAAAATGTTTTCTCCACAGAAAGAACATTCAGGCATTATCTAGTAGTTTCAGAATAGGTCAAAGTTCATAGTATCATCAGCTGAGATAACCCCCCTCGAAGGTCCTAGGTCAGTATTCTCTCACAAGACGGAAGTGGAGGTGGATGCACTCTGAGCAGTTGTTGCCGTTTGAAGCAGAGGTTAAAACTGTAAAGTAGTCATGTTGTAGTAAATGATTGTTTTAGTTGGTCTACGAAAAAATATGCAAACTTCTCAACATCAAAGTCTTCCGACTTCAAAATATTGCAACAGTAAATGGATTACGATATTTAGAGGGAGTTTATTTTGCTTGTATAAGTAATATAACGTCATTATGTAAAAAAGTTGGTGAAGCACTGAGTAGCAGCATTATCCTTCAACAGCGCTCAGACATTTTTAACAGCAAAATCCAGCCCTAGAGGGATTTTTTGTTCTCCATTATATTACAAACCTTCTCAAGGCCAACTGGTTTTCTGCAGTAGTTTTGTAGCACAATGATTCCCTATTTTTTTGCATTAGTGGCTCCTTAAAATTAAGTGTGTCTGCCTGCAGCCGCTCATCACATGAATGTGTCTCAAAATTGAGAGCACTTCAAGTTCCGAGTAATTTTTCCTTTTTTAAATCACTCACATTGTTTCATGTGGCTGTCTTACTGTCTTTTCTATTACAATTCAAATCAAATCTCATTTGAGTAGCAGAACTTAACTTTCTGTCTGATTAATCACCTCATGACTAGGTTTGGAACCACTTGTGCAATATATCTTTAGTAGCAAAAGGTAAAACTCATCTTAGCTCATTGAAAAATGTTTTTCTGTCTATTGGAGGAGACACATTTAGAAATGTTGAAAAGTATAAAATACCTTAATCCTTAAATTATTTTTTCAACACTCTACTTTGAAATAATGGAACAAAACCTAGAGACAAAGTCAGTTTCCTTTAATCAGTAATGACATTTGATTTCAAGCACAAAGCAAACTGTCAAAAGCATCTGTCTCTTCTTATCTGGTATTAAACAAATCAGCTATGAGCTTTCAAACCATATTTTACACAACACTGAGAGAAGGAGAGAGAGCGAGAGGGACAGAAACACACAGACACACACTTGTACAGAAAGACCAGTGGAGAGTGAAGTAGAGGAGGCCTTGGATTGGGGCTTAAGAGCTCTCATACATCATCTCATTACCTCTGCCGTGTGGGCGTGTTTCACATTTCTCCTTGTGTGTGTGTTTTATCGTTTGTTTCTGCATGTTCTTTGATGTTTGTGTACGTGCAAGAATGTGCGTATTTTTGCATCCCATGCTTGAGTAGCCAGCAGACAGGTGCTATTATTTGCATGTAAATGTTTCCTCTGCTGCTGCCATCCATCACCAAAGATTCCTGCCGTCTTTGGACAGGCAAACGCTGGTCTGACTCCTGCATGCTGCTGTGCTTACTAACATCAGTTAACGCACCAGTGCACTGATACTAGGATGAATGGTATCAGAGTCTCAGATCATATCTGCTATTTCAACGTGGAACACTGAGCAGAGAAGTAGACGGGATAAATGATGGGGGGCACAGTTGCACTTCAATCAAGAACACTGAAGACATTGGTCGATAACATAATATCAGAAGAACAGCTTAGCGCAGGGAGGCTGACCAGCAGACAGTCTGCTTCAGGGAGGGTATTTGGCAAACTGCCCAAAAGTTCTGAGATACATTTTGAAGATGGATACTCTTCTTTTGAGTAACAGAGCAGCTGTGGTTTGAAGTTAGACATCTATGATAATAATTAAAACATATTCTCAAAAGCATGATGAAAACCTCTCCTCTAAGAATAATGTGTACTATTTGGCATGCTTTAGAAAAATATATTTATATTTTTTTATAAACAAAATTCAAAACCAGTTTGAATGAATATACCTGCCAAGTCACAAGGATCAGTGCATCGACTCAAACAGTCTCATACAATGCCTCCAATACAACCCACCATTTTGAGTTGTATTCGATGCATTTCCAACACTGGTATTGATACAGTTCAGCATAATTTCACAGATTCATATTCATAAACAGTACCATCTTTTTTAGGGGTGCACCGAATGGGAAATTCTTGGCCGAAACCGATACCGAAAATAGGAAACGGTTGGCCGAAAACCGAATGCCCGAAAATGATTAATAGAAATATATATATATATATATACAACATTTTTTACCAATGTTGTTCAGCTGCCTGATTATGGAAAATTAACTAACTACACCTAAAACATAGGTCAAAAGTAAATACATAGAAATATGTTACAAATGATGAAACGAATACTCCTGTCTGTCGGAATAAATGTCTAAGAACTTTACGTTAACATTAAAGTAAACATTTATCAATGTAAGTACACCTAAATCAGTCAAACTGTAAACATACGTACGGTAATATCCACGTACAACAACACTTCCGGAACCGACAATGTCAGAAATAAATTTGATAAAACAACATCCGGATGACCGGATCTACAAATACATCAAAATTTCGTGAACCGAAACAAGACTTCCGGTGAAACAACATCAATAGGATGTCTCCTTTCCTTTTACGTGAACTGACCTTGAAATTACATGACATACGTAAGTTTCACGACTTACTTTACAAAATACCGGGTATTACACTTTTAATAATAAATTCAATTCAAAACGTAAT